>NC_056442.1:33823609-33910027 GCF_018296145.1 Oncorhynchus tshawytscha
CTTTGAGCATGATGAAGTTTTAAATTACACTTTGGATGGTGTATCAATACACCCAGTCACTACAAAGATACAGGCATCCTTCCCAACTCATTTGCCAGAGAGGAAGGAAGGCCAATGGACTTTAAAAGAGTTACAGAGTTTAATGTCTGCGATAGGAAAAATATCTAAAGATTGATCAACAACATTGTAGTTATTCCACAATACTCACCTAATTGACAGAGTGAAATGAAGGAAGCCTGTACAGAATAATAATATTCCATCACATGCTCAAGTTATTCAGGATAAAAAATAAACGTGATGGAGTTAAGCACAGGCAAAATCCTAGCGGAAAACCTGGTTCAGTCTGCTTTTTACCAGACTCTGGGAGAGGAATTTACCTTTCAGCAGGACAGTAACCTAAAACACAAGGCCAAATCTACACTGGAGTTATTACAAAGAAGACGGACAGAGCTTGAAGATATTTGAAAAGAATAATGGTTAAATGTTGTGCAATCCAGTTTTGGAAAGCTCTTGGAGACTTACCCAGAAAGACACACAGCTGTAATTGCTGCCAAAAGTGGTTCTACAAAGTATTGACACAGGGGAGTGAATACATGCATAAATTTGACATTTCTGTATTTAATATTCAATACATTTGCAAACATCTCTAAAAACATCTTTTCACTTTGTCATTATGGGGTACTATGTGTAGATGGGTGAGAAATGTATTTAATCCATTTTTTATTCAGACTTTAACACAACAAAATGTGGAATATGTCTATGGGTATGAATACTTTCTGAAGGTACTGTACACCCCACTCGCCCTGAAAATGAATGTTGGGCTACCACCCAACTTTACTACCAACACATTTCAGAAGGTGTTTCTTCAAACAATGTTTCTGTGGCATTTTCTTGTCTGTTTTCCTGTGTGCATTCCTGTGTTGTAAAAATACCAAGATAACATAAAAAAAGTGGCAAATCCAAATGTTTGTCAGGGAACACTAGTTGTTTGACAAATAAGGAACAAACAAACCCCAATGATTCCTAGTCATATGAGCAAAATAGTTTGAATACTTTTATTGAGAGAACAATATCAGCAAGTAATTGCTTCATAGCATTGGGCTGCAGTTATAAACAATGACATAATTCTTTCAGACCAACATATACCCAGAAAGTCACAGACTGAAAAAAAAACACTTGTGTATAGGCTTGAAAACACAGACATTAAATTCCAAGGCAACAATGGGGGAATGTAAGTGACAGAGTTAATATTAACCTCAAGAGGCAGTTCAACCTCCCAAGGTGTCACAGAAGAATTAGAGCAGTAAACTGGTGTAGTGTCACAGTGCCAAGCAAGACAGGCAGAGAGAACAGTCACATGTCACAAAGGCATTCCACACACAGATGAAGAATTGCTGTAACTGATACACCAGTAAGGCCTTCACCCTGCACACTCACTAACCAGTAACATAAA
The DNA here is from genome assembly GCF_018296145.1 of Oncorhynchus tshawytscha. Classification (NCBI taxonomy): domain Eukaryota; kingdom Metazoa; phylum Chordata; class Actinopteri; order Salmoniformes; family Salmonidae; genus Oncorhynchus; species Oncorhynchus tshawytscha. Next base: position 33,825,063 of record NC_056442.1, read on the forward strand.
CATACTGGAGCACAGCTTCTCTGTGACACACAGCAAATATGTCACTTGTTAGTTTGTAGCATCAGAGACATATTAGGGATCCATAAGAAAACAAATAGAAAGCTGAGCTATAACGTTGTTGCAGGCTGCATCTATAAATATGTCCATTCTACCTCTGTATGCACTGGGGCATGTATGACATCTCCATAGCGAGGCCCTACAACAGCTGTATCTGAAAAATAATTTGTTCTCTTAGATCTTCCCATTTATCCTAATCAATCACTCTCCCCAGACCACTTCAGAAATTAATTGTATGTTATGTTAATGTTGCTCGGTGCAATGGAAATACTTAAAATAGTAGCTTCTTGATGGGATTATTAATCAAATAATCTATTTCCGTTTAATTTTATACTAAGATTATAGGATTTGGTAGCAGTATGGCAGAGATCTGGTCAGAATGTGGGACCATTGGCAGCGTAGTACTTTTCCTATGGAAAATATCAACATAATAAGGAACTCATGTGCTATAATCAAATGGTTTGTTGAGCCTTTATGGTGTGTGATCTTGGTAACAGTGGTGACTCACGGAGAGACCTCTAGACCCCACTAAACATTTAGTCTGATTGTGTTATTACAATTCCTCCCTGGCAGTCAGAGCTGTATTGGCACCACCTTTCCTGTGACCAGTAGTTTCACATCCACAGACTGATGTTCGAGGCACTTGGTTTAACAGTCTGTAAAAACAACCTTTGTTAAACTTGACATTCCTCCCCAGTCGGTCGCATTGGAGATTGCCAGAGAGCCAGCCCTAGTACACCTCAAACCCCCATGTCCCACACCCGCCTCCCCGCTGTTCCTTCTCCTTCTAAGGCTTGGCCATCTAAGAGCAGCCTGGGGAGGATGGAGGTCATCCGAGTGCTGACGCTGCACACTGTTGTTTACAGCTTGAGTGGTGCCTCCCCTATAATGAACTTTCTCTGCAGCATAACTTGACCTTAGGGGACGCGAGGGAACATAATTAGACTAATATACCTCAGTCACTTTACAGATATGCATTCTCACAGATTATCACTAAAAGGATTTTGTACTGTAAATCATTATCATCACTGACTATTCAGCTGGCTTACTATGAGCAGCTACAGTGCATTCGGAAAGTATTCAGACCCCTTGACTTTTTTCACGTTTTGTTACGTTACAGCCTTGTTCTTAAATGGATTACATTGTTTTATTCTCCTCATCAATTTACACAAAATACCCAATAATGACAAAGCAAAAACAGTTTTTGTTTTTTAAATGTTTGCAAATTTATATAAATATATTTTTTAAATGTAATATCACATTTACATACAGTGGGGAGAACAAGTATTTGATACATTGCCAATTTGCATGTTTTCCTACTTACAAAGCATGTAGAGGTCTGTAATTTTTATCATAGGTACACTTCAACTGTGAGAGACGGAATCTAAAACAAAAATCCAGAAAATCACATTGTATGCTTTTTAAGTAATTAATTAGCATTTTATTGCATGACATAAATATTTGATACATCAGAAAAGCAGAACTTAATATTTGGTACAGAAACCTTTGTTTGCAATTACAGAGATCATACGTTTCCTGTAGTTCTTGGCCAGGTTTGCACACACTGCAGCAGGGATTTTGGCCCACTCCTCCATACAGACCTTCTCCAGATCCTTCAGGTTTCGGGGCTGTCGCTGGGCAATACGGACTTTCAGCTCTTTCCAAAGATATTCTATTGGGTTCAGGTCTGGAGACTGGCTAGGCCACTCCAGGACCTTGAGATGCTTCTTACGGAGCCACTCCTTAGTTGCCCTGGCTGTGTGTTTCGGGTCATTGTCATGCTGGAAGACCCAGCCACGACCCATCTTCAATGCTCTTACTGAGGGAAGGAGGTTGTTGGCCAAGATCTTGCGATACATGGCCCCATCCATCCTCCCCTCAATACGGTGCAGTCGTCCTGTCCCCTTTGCAGAAAAGCATCCCCAAAGAATGATGTTTCCACCTCTATGCTTCACGGTTGGGATGGTGTTCTTGGGGTTGTACTCATCCTTCTTCTTCCTCCAAACACGGCGATTGGAGTTTAGACCAAAAAGCTCTATTTTTGTCTCATCAGACCACATGACCTTCTCCCATTCCTCCTCTGGATCATCCAGATGGTCATTGACAAACTTCAGACGGGCCTGGACATGCGCTGGCTTGAGCAGGGGGACCTTGCGTGCGCTGCAGGATTTTAATCCATGACGGCGTAGTGTGTTACTAACGGTTTTCTTTGAGACTGTGGTCCCAGCTTTCTTCAGGTCATTGACCAGGTCCTGCCGTGTAGTTCTGGGCTGATCCCTCACCTTCCTCATGATCATTGATGCACCACGAGGTGAGATCTTGCATGAAGCCCCAGACCGAGGGTGATTGACCGTCATCTTCTTCCATTTTCCATTTTCTAATAATTGCGCCAACAGTTGTTGCCTTCTCACCAAGCTGCTTGCCTATTGTCCTGTAGCCCATCCCAGCCTTGTGCAGGTCTACAATTGTATCCCTGATGTCCTTACACAGCTCTTTGGTCTTGGCCATTGTGGAGAGGTTGGAGTCTGTTTGATTGAGTGTGTGGACAGGTGTCTTTTATACAGGTAACTAGTTCAAACAGGTGCAGTTAATACAGGTAATGAGTGGAGAACAGGAGGGCTTCTTAATGAAAAACGAACAGTTCTGTGAGAGCCGGAATTCTTACTGGTTGGTAGGTGATCAAATACTTATGTCATGCAATTAAATGCTAATTAATTACTTAAAAATCATACAATGTGATTTTCTGGATTTTATTTTAGATTCCGTCTCTCACAGTTAAAGTGTACCTATGATAAAGATTACAGACTTGTACATGCTTTGTAATAGAACATCTTTGGAGGGATCTGAAGGTCCGTATTGCCCAGGAATCAGGAGGATAGAGTTGTGGTCGGATTTACCAAATGGAGGACGAGGGAGAGCTTTGTATGCGTCTCTGTGTGTGGAGTACAAGTGATCTAGAATTTTTTTTCCCTTTGGTTGCACATTTAACATGTTGATAGAGATTTGGTAGAACTGATTTAAGTTTCCCTGCATTAAAGTCTCCGGGCACTATGAGCGCCGCCTCTGGCTGAGTGGTTTCTGTTTACTTATACAGCTGACTGAGTGCGGTCTTAGTGCCAGCATCTGTTTGTGGTGGTAAATAAACTGTCGCGAAAAGTATAGCTGAGAACTCTCTAGGCAAGTAGTGTGGCCTGCAATTTATCACAATATACTCTACCTCTGGCGAGCAAAATCTAGAGACCTCCTTAGATTTCGTGCACCAGCTGTTGTTTACAAATATGCCCAGATATGCCCAAATATGCTGGTGCAGCGTATATCCCGCTAGCTGAATATCCATGTCGTCATTCAGCCACGATTCCGTGAAACATAGGATATTACAGTTTTTGATGTCCCGTTGGTAGGATATTTGTGATCGTACCTCTTCTCATTTATTGTCCAATGATTGCACGTTTGCGAGTAATATTGACGGTAACGTCAGCTTTCCTACTCGCCTTCTGCGGGTCCTGACGAGGCATCCGGCTCTTCATCCTCTGTACCTGCGTCGCTTCCTCTTGAGAACTACTGGGATGTCGGGCCTGCCGGGTGTTTGGAGAATATCATGTGAGTCTTGCTTGTTGTTCAAAAATCTTTGTCTAATCTGAGGTGAGTGATCGCTGTCCTGTGTTCCAGAAGCTCTTTTCTGCCGTAAGATACGGTTGAGGAAACATTACGTACAAAATAAGTTACAAATAACGCGAAGAAAACACATAATAGCACAATTGGTTGGGAGCCCGTAAAACTGCTGCCATTTCTTCCGGTGCCATTTTACTGTGGTGGAGTACTGCAGAGATGGTTGTTCTTCTGGAAGGTTCTCCTATCCTGACAGAGGATCTCTGGAGCTCTGTCAGAGTGACCATCGGGTTCTTGGTCACCTCCCTGACCAAGGCCCTTCTCCCCGATTGCTCAGTTTAGCCCGGCGTACAGCTCTAGAAAGAGTCTTGGTGCTTCCTAACTTTTTACATTTAAGAATGATAGAGGCCACTGTGTTCTTGGGGACCTTCAATGCTGCAGACATTTTTTGGTACCCTTCCCCAGATCTGTGCCTCGACACAATACTGTCTCGGAGCTTTATGGACAATTCCTTCAACCTCATGGCTTGGTTTTTGCTCTAACATGCACTTTTAACTGTGTGACATTATATAGACCTGTGTGAGCCTTTCCAAACCATGTCCAATGAATTGAATTTACCACAGGTAAAGTTGTAGAAACATCTCATGGATGATCAATGGAAACAGGATGCACCTGAGCTCAATTTCAAGTCTCATAGCAAAGGGTCTTAATACATGTATACAAGCTATTCTGTTTTTTATATTTAATACATTTGCAAACATTTCTAAAAACCTGTTTTCGCTTTGTCATTATGGGTGTAGATTTATACTGATTTTTTTTATTTAATCCATTTTAAAATAAGGCTGTAATGTAACAAAATGTGGAAAAAGTCAAGGGGTTATACTTTCCGAATGCACTGTATTTCTGATCTCTAACAATTGATTGTCATGTTAAAAAGTGTTATGTTAGCTTTGGCTCCATAAGTACGTTATCCAGTCATATGAATGTCTCTCTGTCCAGAGCTTAGTGTGCAGCTTCCTACTGAGGTATGAGAAAGTATTGTCAAACTACTATGTAATTACAGTTTTTCTTAATCTCATACAAGCAATTTTGTGATCTATGTTGAAACATATCTATAGCGGAACGGCAACGACAAAATGCTTAACTTTGATAATTTACTTGCTTTGTACCTGACTTGCATATCTTAAACCACCTTTTGCTAAACTTTTAATACAAATGTCATCAGTGAATTCAAAATTCATTGTTAAGTGTTTTGTTTAACGAAAATGAACACATTGTTTTCATCAGAAGAAAAATGTGAGAAATTGTGTTCACTGTCTAACTCCAACTGTCATCATCTCCAACATTGTAATCTTTCATTTTAGAGCTTTGCTTTGGTGTGGATTGCGGCCTATACATTCATATCAGTTGTGTTCCTCCATTGTATTCACCTTTCCTTATTTCTTTTATGGACTGTGTTTCTGGGCACCAATGGAACGTCGACAAAACTATGAGCAAACCAGCCTATGTATTGAGTACATGGATTTGGATTGTGATGAAACCGATTGAGGAATTCTGCACACAATATGCTTATTGGGAGTAATTGGCCATAATTCTGCCCGTAATAGTTATACTTCCATTTTTGATCCTCTTGATTTAGTCAAATCAAAGTTAATTGGTTGCGTACACAGTTTAGCAGATGTTATAGCGGGTTCAGCGAAATACTTCTGTTACTAGCTCCTAACAATGCAGTAAAATGGCAAACAAGTGCACAAATAATAATAATTTTTAAAAATTATAAAAATCCTCAATAAATCAATAAATCTTGTAACATATCAAATTAACAAACCAAATAGCACTGTAACAGTAATACAAATACAATCTATACGTATATACACCAGATGAATTTACACAAGATATACAGTAAGAATGATATGCAGTAGACATACAGTACAGTATAAAGTGGGAAAAACGGTATGCAAACATGATTAATAAAGTGACCAGTGTTCAATGACTCTATGTACATAGCACAGCAGTCTCTAAGGTTCAGGGTAGAGTACTGGGTGGGAGCTGTAAGAATATAGAGCCGGGACACCATATTGTTAGCTTTAGGAAACTGTTTAGTAAGTTAACACCAGATGTCGTTACAGAGCATTATGTGTCCTGTAGTACATCATGCTACAGTAGGCGGCTACTGACGGAGTCTGGCTAGTGGTGACTGTTTAACAGTCTAATGTACTGGAGATAGAAGTCTCTCGGTCCCAGCTTGGATGCTCCTGTTCTGAGACTCTCCACCTTCTAGAATCTAGATGGTAGTGGGGGGAACAGGCTATGGCCAATGTCCTTGATGATCTTTTTGGCCTTCCTTTGACACCGGGTGCTGTAGTTGTCCTGGTGGGCAGGCAGTGTGCCCCCGATGATGTGTTGGGCTGAAGGCACTACCCTCTGGAGAGTCCTGTGATTGCAGGCGGTGCAGTTGCCATACCATGCGGTAATACATCCATACAACAAGCTCTCAATGGTGAATCTGTAGAAGTTTGTGAGGTCTTAGGGGCCAAGACAAATTTCCTCAGCCTCCTGAGTTTGAAGAAGTGCTGTTCCACCTTCTTAACCTTGCTGTTGGTGTGAAGTGACTGCAAAGAAAACGTATTGATCTACTAGGAGTTTAAAGACAGAGTTCTGTCATTGTTCCAAAAAAATGCTCACACCCCATTGAGAAAAACAGAAATACTGGAATTTAGGTTTGATTGAATTGAGCCTTTTATTGTATTTTATTATAGATTTAGACCGCCATCTACAGGTACATTTTTACACTAAAACAATATTACACATGAAGGTCAAACAGTAAAGAACACACAGAGCATGCTATACAGTTATCTATGTTTGGTGACTTTCTGTTTGTTCCATGTGATTCCATAAAACCTCAAAGATAGTTATATCAAGTATTAAAGAAATCCATACAATTACCACACAATGAGACAACGTAAAACACTAAAGTAAAACACTAAACGTCTATTCACAAAGCAATCCGTAAAGCTGCTCAAATGTTTCACACAGCCCAAAGAGCTCTTTCATAGTCAAGTGAGTTTGCTTTTAACTGCCTCCCACATCATGAACTTTGACAGCTGACACAAGTTGTCTTCAGCTCATTCATTCACCTGTTCACATGTCTCCCCAGCCTTCTGTGTGTCTAATGGACAACACATTACACTCTCATAGATTGAGAATTGTTTTTGTACCATTTCCTTTCTCTTCTTCACAAAAAAAGAAACAGTACCAGACATTACACACACGATCACTGGTTTGCCTTATGTTCAAGGTAATATTAAAAACTAAATAAACATGTCAAATAAACATAAACTGACCTAAAAGAGAAGCCAATTCAAGTATCAACCTGTTTTCCAAACCCATTGACCGCGTATCTTAATGGTATTTTGTGTGTTGTCTGAGCCCTTGGTTAGGTGACATGGTGGATTGGGTGATGACAGCAGAGGTTAGCAAAATAGACTAAAAGCTGTGAGGAGGAAATGTGTGCGGATTATTAGCAAAGAATAAAAAGTGTTGAGTGAAAGGGCAGACATAACTAACAAAGACATGGTAGAGGGGCAGAACCAAGTACCAAGAAACATTTTGATATTTCCTCTTTCAGAAATCCTGAGAAATTAGTGAGGAAAAAAAAACAGCACTTTGCCATCAACTACTAGAAATATATATAAAAAAACATTTTTCTGACAACACGCAAAAAATGAAGTTCTTCTTGGCATAAAAAGTACCTGAAACCCTAAACATAGTTGGCACCTCGTTTAGATTGGTCAATGAATGTCTCAAATGACATCACTGGTTTTATGCAGAGTTGAGGGAAAAACAGCCCAATTTTGTTAACAAAATATGTCCCAAGAGGACCACAAGTGGTAATTTTCTCTCCAGGTTGGCAGAGACACAGTGTTCCCAGCTATGACATCTAGTCTCACCCACAATTAACAGTAAAGAAGAAAAATCCTTACTGCCAAATACCACATTTTTACAGAACTCACACGGACTCTCAGGCTACCCCATAACATGCAGATAAATATGAACTTCTCTCCTTCTCTGTAAAAGTTAGACAATTGTTTTATTTTTTATTCTTCTGCTGAATTGTATTGTAAACTTTGAGTATTCTAATCCATACTGACAAGTATATTCACTCTGAGAAAATGTCCAATAAACCAAAAGAAACAGAATAGAATTCAAACAGCTATATGGAAAATATACTTTTTACTATAAAGTTATTTAATTTACATATCATAAAATACAAATAAACAAATGTCAATTATTATTTTCAGTTTAGACTTGAAGTTGTTATTCAAAGCTGTATGAAAATAAATATTATAATTTAGTGTTACAGTTCAAATAAGTGCATGAAATTGTAATCAACTCAGCTTTATAAACAAGGAAGCATGACATTACATCCGCTAAAATATAATAACTTTGTGTTATTAAATAAGATTGGCGTTATTCAATTCACCACTAAATTCTCTACATGCTTTTTGTTTATCATAATATTTTTATATAAACAACAACCCCAATGACACAAAACTCCTGAACTTCTCAAATGATGGACTGTGTACTGTCTACTTGTTGAGGATTTAAACCACAATAACTGACTCAAACTTGTTTTACTCTCAGGATTAGTCTTAGTCCTCTCTGTGGTAAGCCTCATGCACATCATCACTGCCACTCTCTAGGAAGGCATACTCCGCCATCCTCTGGATCTCCTCGGCCTGGGTCTCAGTCAGCTTCCTCTCAGCATCCACAGATATCTGCCGGACCTCCTCCACCTGAACCTTGGCCACCTGCAAATTGGTCTTGGCTGTGACAGATGCATGCTCAGCTCCTGGGAAACAAACATAAAACAGTGGTCTTAGTCAAATTTCACCATAACAGAGAAAGTGGCCAAAGATGAAACCTTCAATCCATGATGATAACAGTTGACACTGAGCAGGTGCCCGTGTCCATCATTTCTCTATTGTGCTGCATCATGGGAATTAGAGTACATGGTGACCTGGAGGTTTTAGTCTTCTTTACCATCACAAAGCTGTATTCACTGACAGCTACTGATCCATACGTTGGCCAAAGTGTGAGACTGACAGGTCTTCAAAAAGAGGGGTGCAAACAGCAAACTACAAAGTAGTGAGACGGAGAAAAACAAACATTATGGGGGCGTTTATTAGAGCTCGTAAGTTTATTACTGCACTGACAGGTTAACGTCTGTGTGAGAATAACAGTAATGACGGAGGAATGCTAACTGTCATGGGGAGCAAGGAGCAACAGGTTGTCGTTAAGTTCCTCAATTTAGTGGTAAACAGGTATTGGTTTATTCGAACCCCTTTGTCTTTTGCCGAACAGGAGCTATTCTTCCTCGCGTCCAAACAAAAACATGACAAGTAACAAAACACCGATGGACAGTCACACACATGTTTAACACAGCTTTTTCAGTAATGTCACTGGTAATGAACACACCTGTGTTGTACGCTGCCTCAGCTGCCATTTCACAAAGGTTGACGGCATTAATCCAGTTTGACTCGAAGCGGTTGCATTCATCTAGTCTGTCACCAACCTGACAGGACAGAGAGAAACCCATCAGAACATTTCATTACATTCTTGAGAAGTTTATAGAACTCAAACCATATTTACTTTTAGAACATCAATGACAAACATTGAAAGGCAAACAGAAGTGACTAAAGTGTTTACTATTTTAGATTGTAAATCAAGTTAAAAGTTCTTTGGAAATAAACAAGACACCCTAAAGACATAGCTTTTCCAGATGGCTGGATACAAAAATACAGGAACATATATTTTTTCTGAAAGATGACTTAATACAACAGTGTATTTTTGGTTTATTTTGAGTACACATTTCACACACCTACTTCAACACGCTGGGCAATGATCACTTGCCAAATGGCATCCTCCTCAGCAGTGGAGAGTTTTTCCAGTGAAGCCAGATATCTCCTTTGAAGGGAGATGAGGGTATGGAGAGCCTGAGTACAACGCAAACAAAACAAACGGTCAAAAACACGAAGGATCATTTAGGTAGCATGGTGCCATTGCCTTACTGGTTAAATTAGCATTTGATATTTATGGATATAGTTTCACACTGTACATCTTAGCATACACGATAACAAAAATCCACTATGACCCCTTCAGGTACTTACTTTGGAATATTGCGTGATGGAGTCTACGAGAGCCTGAGTGGTCTGGGAGAGGTAAGTGTTTGCACTGTCTGTAACCATAGAGGATGCGCTTCGGATCAGGGATTCATGAGAGAGGTTCTCCACTTGCTGGATAGGGAGAGAAACAGAAACAGTTAAATATATGAGCTGAAAGGGGGGATTTTTGCGATTAAGGCATTCATGTACAGTGCATTCGGAAAGTATTCAGACCCCCTGACTTTTCCCACATTTTGTTACATTACAGCCTTATTCTAAAATGGATGAAATTGTTTTCCCCCCCTTTTCAAACCACACACACAGTAGCCCATAATGACAAAGCAAAAACAGGCTTTCAGAAATTAAAAATAAATAATGGAAATATGACATTTGCATAAGTATTCAGACCCTTACTGAGCACTCTATTGAAGCACCTTTGGCAGGGATTACAGCCTCGAGTCCTCTTGGTTATGACGCTACAAGCTTGGCACACCTGTTTTTGGGGAGTTTCACCCATTCTTCTCTGCAGATCCTCTCAAGCTCTGTCAGGATGGATGGGGAGTGTCGCTGCACATATATTTTCAGGTCTTGTGGGAGCAAGATGTACATATAGGGAGAAACATAATACTGTACCACAAGAGAAAGATACACTTAGAGTGCATTTGCCATTCTGGTAAAATGCATTGTCTATTGTATAGGACAGGAAACCAAAGTAAGGCCATGAGAGCATAGGACAGCTGGACATACGAAGGTCAGAGGGACACACAAAGGAGGGGGTCAGCCAAATGACCAACTGATGGACTATAGACATAGGGCATATATTTTTAGGACATGAAGAGAAGAGACACAGTCTACTAGTCCTAATAAGGACAGACATACCAAAGAACACACCAAGCTAAACTTAAGGATAAGATGGGATAAGATGAGCATGTATTATTTTTGGGACATGAAGAGGTCCTGTCACCATTATAACTTAACTGAAAGCAGATATGGGCGTTATTGGGCGTGAACAAGCAGGATGCACAGATTGGGATATAATGGTGGCAGATGGACTGAGGGAAGTAACTTAATTTGCATGTGGGATGGACTCATATGTTGTATGTGTATAAAAACTGAGCCAGAGCTCTGGAAAAGGGTGTGTTCCGCGGACCATCTAGGCTTCTGATATGTTTGCATTAAAAGCCTATATTGAATTCACAAGTTCTTGTAAGTGTTATATTTTGTAACGATCCTCCACGACAGTCTCTCGAGATGTTCAATCGAGTTCAAGTCTGGGCTCTGGCTGGGCCATTCAAGGACATTCAGAGACTTGTCCCGAAGCCACTTCTGCGTTGTCTTGGCTGTGTGTTCTGTCATGCGGTCTGTCATGTGCCTTTTACTAAGGAGTGGCTTCCGTCTGGCCACTCTATCATAAAGGCCTGATTGGTGAAGTGCTGCGGAGATGGTTGTCCTTCTGGAAGTTTCTCCACAGAGGAACTCTGGAGCTCTGTCAGAGTGACCATCAGGTTCTTGGTCACCTCCCTGACCAAGGCCCTTATCCATCGATTGCTCAGTTTGGCAGGGCTGCCAGCTCTAGGAAGTCTTGGTGGTACTGTTCTTCCACTTAAGAATGTTTTGGTACCCTTCCCTAGATCTGTGCCTCGACACAATACTGTCTTGGAGCGCTACAAACAATTCCTTCAAACTCATGGCTTGGTTTTTGCTCTGACATGCAATGTCAACTGTGGGACCTTTACTAGACCGGCGTGTGCCTTTCCAAATCATGTCTAATCGATCAAATGTACCACATGTGGACTCCAAGTTGTAGAAACATCCCAAGGATGATCAATGGAAACCGGAGGAATCTGAGTTCAATTTCGAGTCTCGTAGCAAAGGGTCTGAATACTTGTGTAAATAAGGTATTTATGTTTTTAATGTTTTTGTACATTTGCAAAAATGTCCAAAAAAAATCCCTTTTGGCTTCGTCATTATGGCTTATTGAGTGTAGATGGATGAAGATTTTTATTTATTTAATACACTATAGAATAAGGCTGTAAAGTAACAAAAGGTGGAAAAAGTCAACTTGTCAGCCTTATTCAAGTTGGTCAGCATTATTCAATGACAAGAATATAAAGTGATGAGTGACTCGCGCGCATGCGCGCAAGAGAGAGAAAATGGTCCTTTACCTGCATGAAAGGGACAGCGCTCAGTCCACTGCCAACACTCAAAGAGACCAAGCTCGTTCTGGTAACATCTCTCAAACGCACGATCCTATGGCGCAAGGGTTTCCTACTGTTGAGGACACTCGCTGCTGTGCTCCTGCAAGGTAATGAGTAAACAACAACACCGATATTAGCAAGCCATAGTGATTACAGCAATTCGATATTTATCTAAGACGAAACATTTTCTGTTTGCGTACGAATACAATGCATTAGGGTGCAATGATGCAGTTGTTATTATAAAGATATTTACCTGAAGAAATTGAGACATGCAATGCTTCTTCTGAGCGCGGCCATATTGGTCCGGAGCAAAAGGAAGTCCGTCCCCCAGTAGCACAAACAGAGCATTGTCTAATAGCGTGCAATTTTACTTGTAATGTCGTTTATTACTCTTCAACTAAAATAAATTATATGAGGTTACTTGTGTGATGTATTAAAGTCTCAATAAATAATTTTTAAATTTACCAGAATTCTTTACGACAAAAAGTAAGTCTCTGTCGTCACCTAGTGGTAAAATAGGCTCAAATTTGTATGTTGTGTTTCTGCTGTAGTCTTGTATTCCTTTGCTCAACTATAATATATTGTGACAATGAACATTATACTGGTTTTCAAAAGCCAGAGATAATGGTTAAACATGTAGGCTGGAATACTATAAGGAGAGTCATCTTGTTTGTGTTTGAGATATTTTCTAATTTGCTAAATTAAATTGAAATGCCCTTTTGGTCTTATTCTGGTAATAATTTCTCAATAGTTTGATCTACACACATCGTAGATCAAACTATTGATAAATGATGTGACTACACTCAACAATAATAATAAGAAACTGTATTAAAAAACAGAAGTACCTTATTTACATAAGTATTCAGATCCTTTGCTATGAGACTCAAAATTGAGCAGGTTGCAGCCCAAAGAAATACGTCACAGAGTTCAAGTAACAGACACATCTCAACATCAACTGTTCAGAGGAGATACGCCATCCCTTCTGGTTTGCGCTTAGTGGGAATATCATTTGTATGAACCAACACATCTCCAGGCTGTGTAAGGGCTATTTGACCAAGAAGGAGAGTGATGGAGTGCTGCCACAATCACCCAACCTTAACCCAATTGAGATGGTTTGGGATGAGAGTGAAGGAAAAGCAGACAAATGCTCAGCATATGTGGGAAATCCTTCAAGACGGTTGGAAAAGCATTCCAGGTGAAGCTTGTTGAGAAAATGCCAAGAGTGTGCAAAGCTATCATCAAGGCAAAGGGTGGCTATATGAAGAATCTCAAATATAAAATATATTTTGATTTGTTTAAGACTTTTTTTGTTACTACATCATTCCATATGTGTTTTTTCATAGTTTTGATGTCTTCACTATTATTCTACAATGTAGAAAATAGTAAAAATAAATAAAAAACCCTTGAGTGAGTAGCTGTGTCCAAACTTTTGACTGGTACTGTATGTAAATGTGATTTCAGTTTATTTCATTTTTTTATCTGCAAAAATGTCTAACAACCTGTTTTTGCTTTGTCATTATGGGGTATTGTGTGTAGATTGATGGAAAAAAACAATTTAATCAATTTTACAATACGGCTGTAACCTTACAAAATGTGAAAAAAGTCTAAGGGTCTGAATACTTTCCAAATGCACTGTACATATCTACCCTTACTACTCCAGTATACTTGAACATTCTAAATATGGTATTGGCTGTATGTACTTACTAGCATGTTTTCAGATTTGCTGTTATATTTCTTGCTGTTGGGAAGCCTACTCCACTTCTGAATGGATTCATATGACAGCAGAATTTTGAGAATGTTATTTGGAGAACATTCTCACGATGGCCTATGACATAATTCTCAGGAACTAATGTAGTTTGATGGGAATTGGGAAGACGACCCAGTGAGTAATAGATGCCCAAGAGTTTGTCACAATAACTGTTGAGTGAATTTCAGAATCAGCAGAGTTGAGTATCAGCTCATACTTTGTTACTGTAATCTTTCAAATCTGTCTCTATATCTCCTCACTGCAGGTTTTCACAGGTCTGTTTAGATGCATCTACCGGCACACAACAGTCAAAGTTCACGTCATTGATACAATTACTGTACATTTCCTGGAGCTAATCACAACTGTAAATCACTGCAAATGCCACTTATTACAGAATACATTTTTTTGAAACTTTGCTTGGGAGGTGGAAGGAATGTTTTATTTCTCTCAATCAGGTCATCTTTGAAATTACACACATGGTTAATGTTGTTTGAGACATTTTTTCGAATTAGAAGACGCTGCAATGCATATACCATAATTAGCTTAAACACATAAGCATATGTAACATAGCCGTTCATTAAAATATACCTCAAGATTAACACAATATATCATATTGTCTGTGGTCTTTGAAAACCAAAGTGCTTTTCAATACCACAAAATCATGTGATTAAATAATATCAATACCAATGGCCTTGCCCGTTAAGCAAGTGTTATGTTTTCATATGACCAGTAATTAAGTTATCAACAAGTATTGGGGAAATGTTCTTATTCAGCCCAAAAAATACATAATATTTAATTGCAAGGAAAAACTTTTCATCCCTTAGGCCATAGACAAGTGGACAAAGACATCGCGGGGCCAGAATAAAAACAATGTAATCAAAGAATCTCACATTATTGTACAATTTCAAATTAATTGGCAGGATAGCAGCCTCAATGAACGGGCACCACAGTTGGATCAGACACAGGAACAACTGGATAGCGTGGAGAATCACCGTTTTACGACATTTAGATAAAGATTTCTTATTTTCCGAAGCTTCTTTGGCCACTGCAAATATTCTAGCATAGATAAACACAAGGGTGATGGACATGACCAGAAAGTAGAACTGACCTATAACTGATCTAAGGTGTCTCTGCCACTTGTGTGCAATAAACATCTCTGCTGAACACAGCTTATACTGCGTGTAGAAGCCCAGAGGGACTGAGGCAAAGAAGATGGAGACAATTATGATGGGCTGTATGGCACTGATGCTGTGGATGAGTAGGATGCAGTAAATGGCTCTGCGTACAGTGGAGAGCTCTCCATGGCGCAGGGGCATGCAGATGGCCACATATCGCTCCAGGCTCATGGCTGTCAGTGTCAGCGGCGTGACAAAGGTCAACTCACAAAGCAACACACAGAAGAAAACACACACAGCAGCTGGCATGGTGACACTAAAGTAAGTCAGGAGGAGTAAGTTATTAGTCATGATTAGGTACAGACAGTCAGCCAGCAGTGTGTGAGCAAAGAAAATATAACGTGTGTTTGAGAGAAAGGTGTCCTTTTTGAAGAAGGTGAAGATGAGCAGGCAGATGATGTAAATGAAGATTGCATTCATCACCTGGACTATTATGATCATGTCATTAACTTGTTGCAGAGAGGAGCTGCTACCACCATCTGCAGCTGTTGTATAGTTGTCAGCCATAATCACACAATGAAATAACCAATAACAAGAAGTTATGTACAGTAATTGCATTTCATAAACATGTCACAAAGGATTACATTTAAACATAAAATCATGTTAACTTTCGAGCAATAGATAACATATTTAAATATATTTAATGGATGAAATTTAATTTAATAGATGAAATTAAAAAAGCAGAAGCACATTTCCAATATAATGCTTTGTTTCTTCTTGGTTATAGGATATAGATTTAAATATGGCAGGTTGCCTTAGAAAGGAATCATGCCATTGAAGCAGCACAGTACAAACAGGTATTCTCTCAGTCTCCTCTTGAATCCCCAGGCAAAGATCTACTGACAGAGTGCTCTGGATGAAGCCTTTATAGAACATTTGATTTCTCAAAGGAATGTTGTCATGAACCTTGAGATACACCTCATTCCTATATTTAGACCAACCATATAATTACTGTAATGCACAGTAATCTCATAGGATTATAACATTTCAACATGTTTTCAGGATATATGCCTATGTGTGGCATTCACGAGGAGTAACACACAGATTACAGTAAACATGTTTCATCAAATGTAGTGATATTTCTGACTGAGATGTGTAAATAGGCCTACATGTGAGTGTTAGCAGTGTTTGTTGTGTAGCAGTACAATTGGCAGCATCATATCACCCAGCCTACCACTGCTGGCTTGCTTCTGAAGCTAAGCAGGGTTGGTCCTGGTCAGTCACTGGATGGGAGCCCAGATGCTGCTGGAAGTGATGTTGGAGGGCCAGTAGGAGGCACTCTTTCCTCTAGTCTAAAAAATATCCCAATTCCCCAGGGCAGTGATTGGTGACACTGCTCTGTGTAGGGTGCTGTCTTTTGGACGGGACGTTAAACAGGTGTCCTGACTCTCTGAGGTCATTAAAGATACCATGACACTTATCGTAAGAGTAGGGCTGTTAGCCCTGGTGTCCTGGCTAAATTCCCAATCTGGTCACCTAATAATCCCCCTCCTTTCCTCTGTAACTACTCCCCAGGTCATTTGCTGTAAATGAGAATGTGTTCTCAGTCAACTTACCTGGTAAAATAATAATGGATACATTTTTAAAAAGTGCAGTTGTACTGTAGATACTATTGATGTGTGAGTTGACTCATAACTTGCAGTCATATTCGTAGGTTTAGGGTCATGAAATATTGTGGGGATGAAGGGCAGGTGGGAGGCTGGCTGGTTGAATAAAGTGATAACAATGCATTAAAAATCCATAAATGTATATTTCTTCCGCAATTCATTACTATAGGCTACATTGAGGATTTTCTTTCATTATTTTAATCTGGTGTTTGTGCGTAGCCTAAGCCTAAACTTTAGGCCATAACTGTAGGTAGGCTATGCTTGCCAAAGACATGCCAATTGTTAAATGCTTTTGGGAACTTGGACAGAAAAGGTTCATGTCGATCCACTTAGGCAAAAAGGACAATGTCATAGTTTAATTCAATAAGAGAAAAGCTGCGAAATGGAGGGTTGAAAATAAATAGCAGGGAGGGCCAGAACAGTAGCCTAATGTTTGTGAAATATTTGGTGAAAGGCTCAAATTTGTATGTTGTGTTTCTGCTGTAGACTTGTATTCCTTTGCTCAACTATAATATATTGTGACAATGAACATTATACTGGTTTTCAAAAGCCAGAGATAATGGTTAAACATATAGGCTGGAATACTATAAGGAGAGTCATCTTGTTTGTGTTTGAGATATTTTCTAATTTGCTAAATTAAATTGAAATGCCCTTTTGGTCTTATTCTGGTAATAATTTCTCAATAGTTTGATCTACACACATCGTAGATCAAACTATTGATAAATGATGTGACTACACTCAACAATAATAAGAAGAAACTGTATTATGAATAAATCATGATGGAAAACATTTTTTTAGTGCTTTAAAGGTAATTATGGGCAGAAAGACAAACTCAACTCCATCTTTCATCAAATCAGATGCCTTATTCATCACAAAACCATTTGATGTTGCCAATTATTTGAATGATGTCTTCATTGACAAAGTTGGCAAACTTAGCCAGGAAATGCCATCAACGAACAGTGAGCCATCATATTCCTATCTGTCATATCTATTTATTTATTTATTTTTACCCCATTTTTCTCCAATTTAGTGATATCCAATTGCGATCCAATTACGATCTTGTCTCATCGTTGCAACTCCCCAACAGGCTCGGGAGAGGAGAAGGTCGAGTCGTGGGTTCTCCGAAACATGACCCACCAAACCACGCTTCTTTTTCATAACCCCTCCACCACCCCCTTCTTCAAAGGACAAATATCTTAGTTTTTTTACAGCTTTTTTACTACATATAAATACATTTTAAATATGAGTTTTTCATAATAATCTACTGGAGAACCATTTTGGGTTTAAGAATAATTTATGTATGAGTGAAGCTTTTAGTGAGAGGTTTAAAGCTTTAATGTTGAATAATTTAGGCCCCTCATATTCATTATATAAATAGGCACGTTTAATTTTGTCTGGTTTAGCATTCCAAATCAAATGAAATATTTTTTGCTCATATGATTTAAAAAACAGGTAAATCTGGAGTAGAGAGTGCCTACTGTAAGTAAACTGTGATAAGACCAAAGACTTTCCATAAATAGACAAGTATTTACCTCTCCATGGTTGCAGAATCTTATCTATTTTTGCTAACTTTCTATTGAAATGAATTGTGGTAAATTCAATTATATTTTTTTAGATGTGAATACCAAGTATATCTACTTAACCATCCACCCATTTTAATGATAAACTACAAGGTAGTGTAAACACTATTTTTGTAACGATCCAATGCGTAATATGGTTCACTTGTCATAATTAGGTTTTAATCCAGAGAGGCTAGAAAAGTTATCAAGATCTTCAATGAGACTGCAGGGATCCAGATTGCGGACTTAAAAACGAGAGTTATCAGTATACACTGACACTTTTGTTTTTATCCCCTGGATTTCTAAATACGTAACAGGAACCACAGCTGCTAAGAAAATGATTGTACAAAGGTGGATTCCACCTCATCAGTTACCATTGCGACAATGGCTGCTCACATTTAAGGGAATTGTATTTATGGAGCTCTCCACAGCCAGGATCTACAGGGCCAAGGTGTCCACTCTGGACACATGGCAGTAGTGCAGTAGTGGCCATTTCTGAACTCTTAACTAATGGGCCTTTACACCTTTACATCCATGAATGTGTATCAATACTTTTTCACTATTTCTGAGACTATATGATGTATTGTTCAGTAGATTAACTATGTAATATTTATGTTTTTCTCATTATTTATTTTACATGCTATCAGATTGCTGGTGGGGGGGTGGGGTTAAAAAATCTATAAATAGCTCATCCACAAGCTAACTACCGCAGTCACAGGCTTCATTAGGAAATGCATAACTGACATTGTCCCCACAGTGAAGGTTCGCTGCTTCCCCAATCAAAACCCCAGATTAACACATAGGTTGGCGCTACTAAACTTAAGGACAGGGCTATCGCACACAGGGCTATCGCAGCCAACCCAGAGGCTACAGCTGAGGACACGAACAAGTACAATAAGTCCTTCTATGACCTCCACAGAGCCATCAAACAAGCAAAAGGGAAATATAGGAACAAGGTGGAATCCGATTACACAGGCTCCGCCGCCCGTCACATGTGGCAGGGGCTACAGTCCATTACGGATAACAAAGGAAAACCCAGATGTGATCTGTCCAAAGATGCCTCTCTACCAGACAAACACAGTGCATTTTACGCACACCTTGACAGAATATCATGAGGCCGCCCATCGACCCAGAGGACTGGGTGATCTAGTACTCCGAGGCTGACTTGAGTAAAAAATTTAATCAGGTCAACACTTGCAAGGCCGTAGGGTCGGACGGGATTCCAGGCCACATTCTTAGAGCATGCGCAGAACAGCTGGCAGGCATGTTCATGGTCACTTTCAACCTCTCCTTGTCCCAGTCTGTAATCCCCATGTCTCAAGCTGACCACCATCATTCCTGTTCCCAAAACTCTAAGGCTACCTTCCACAATGTCTACTGCCCTGTAGCACTCACATCTGTAATCAAAAAGTGCTATGAAAGGCTGCTTATGGCACACATAAACTCCATCATCCCAGACACCCTAGACAAGGGATGGGCATCTCCAGTCCTCAGGGGCCTGATTGGTGTCACACTTTTGCTCCAGCTGATACATCTGACTCCAATAATAAACTAATCATGATCTTCAGTTTAGAATGCAACTAATTTAATCAGCTGTGTTTGCTAAGGATGTTGAAAAAGTGTGACACCACTTTGGCCCCCGAGTACTGGAGTTGCCCATTCCTCGTCTAGACCCACTCTAATTTGCATACTGCCCAACAGATCCATAGACAACACAATCTAAATTGCACTCTACACTGGCCTCATCCACCTAGATAAGAGGAGTACCTATTTAAGAATAATGTTCATTGACTACAGCTCAGCGTTCAACACCATAGTCTCCTCCAAGCTCATCACCAAGCTTGAGACCCTGGGACTGAACATCTCCCTCTGCAACTGGATCCTGGAGTTCCTGACGGGCTGACGTGATGAGAGTAAGCATCACCTCTGCCAGCTGACCCTGAACATTGGGGCCCCACAGTGGTGTGTGCTTAGTCCCCTCCTGTACGCAAGACTCCAACATCATCATCAAGTTTGCTGACGACAGGTCAGTGGTAGGCCTGATCACCGGAGATGATGATACAGCCTACAGGGGGGAGGTCAGTGAGCTGGCAGTATGGTGCCAGAACAACAATCTCTACCTGAACATTAGTAAGACCAAGGAGCTGATGGTGTCCCGTCACCCACCACCCGCCAACCCCTCTTTTACGCTACTGCTACTCTCTGTTCATCATATATACATAGTCACTTTAACCACATCTACATGTACATACTACCTCAATCAGCCTGACTAACCGGTGTCTGTATGTAGCCTCGCTACTTTTATTGCCTCGCTACTGTATATAGCCTAGCTACTGTTCTTCACTGTCTTTTTACTGTTGTTTTTATTTCTTTACTTAACTATTGTTCACCTAATACCTCTTTTACACTATTGGGTTAGAGCCTGAAAGTAAGCATTCAGGTATTATACCTGTTATATTCGGCACAAGTGACAAATAAACTGATTTGATTTGGACTACAGGAAACGGGCGAGCATGCCCCCATCTAAATCGATGGGGCTGTAGTGGAGCTGGTCGAGAGATTCAAGCTCCTCTGTGTCCAAATCACTAAGGACTTAAAATGGTCCACACACACACAGTCGTGAAGAAGGGGAAAAAGAGCCTATTCCCCCTCAGGAGGTTGAAAATATTTGGCATGGGCCCTCAAATCCTCAAAAAGGTCTGCAGCTCCACAATTGAGATCATCTTTACTGGCTGCATCACTACTTGGTATGGCTTGTTATGGTAACTGCACCACCCTCGATGACATGGAGCCATATAGGGTGGTGCGAACAGCACAGTACATAACTTTGGCCGAGCTCCCTGCCAACCAGGACCCCTATATCAGGCGGTGTGAAAGGTAGGCCTGGAAAATTGTAGCTAAAATTGTACCTAACAAATAGCTAACAAAATGGCTACACGGACTATCTGTACTGACTCTTTTATTTTATTAGTATTTTTGCACTGACTCTATGCACACTTACAGAACTCTACACACTCACTCACTCACTCACTCACTCACTCACACATACACACTTAATTTGCTCACACATATATAACTCGCACACACATTTATACTGACTCTACACACACACACACACATACTCAAATACAATCATCATATATGCTGCTGCTACTCTGTTTATCATATATCCTGATGCCTAGTCACCTTAACCCTATACAGTACCTTCGGAAAGTATTCAGACCCCTTGACTTTAAAAGAAATTCCTCAGCAATCTACGCACACTACCCCATAATGTCAAAGAGAAAAAAGTTTTTTAGAAAAACAGAAGTACTTTATTTACATAAGTATTCAGATCCTTTGCTATGAGACTCAAAATTGAGCAGGTTGCAGCCCAAAGAAATGCTTCACAGAGTTCAAGTAACAGACACATCTCAACATCAACTGTTCAGAGGAGACTGTGTGAATCAGGCCTTCATGGTCGAATTGCTGCAAAGAAACCACTACTCAAGGACACCAATAAGAAGAAGAGACTTGCTGGGGCCAAGAAACACGAGCAAAGGACATTAGACCGGTGGAAATCTGTCCTTTAGTCCGATGAGTCCAAATGTGATATTTTTGGTTCCAACCTCTGTGTCTGTATTTTTGGTTCCAACCTCTGTGATGAACGGATGATCTCCGCATGTGTGGTTCCCACCGTGAAGCATGGAGGAGGAGGTGTTATGGTGTGTGAGTGCTTTGCTGGTGACACTGTCTGTGATGTATTTAGAATTCAAGAGTACACTTGACCAGCATGACTACCACAATATTCTGCAGCGATACGCCATCCCCTCTGGTTTGCGCTTAGTGGGAATATCATTTGTATGAACCAACATATCTCCAGGCTGTGTAAGGGCTATTTGACCAAGAAGGAGAGTGATGGAGTGCTGCCACAATCACCCAACCTATTGTGTGTAGATTGATGAAAAAAATCTATTTAATCAATTTTAGAATACGGCTGTAACCTTACAAAATGTGAAAAAAGTCTAGGGGTCTGAATACTTTCCAAATGCACTGTACATATCTACCCTTACTACTCCAGTATACTTGAACATTCTAAATATGGTATTGGCACCGCTCTGGAACTGATCCTGTATGTAGCTTACTAGCTTTCTCATGTTCTTCTTAATGTCTATTTCTCATGTGTTGTTGTTCTACTTTCCTTTATTTATAGTAATATATATTGATATTGATGACTGCATTGTTGGGAAAAGAGCTCCCAAGAAAGGCATTTCACTGTACTTGTTCATGGGACAATACAACTTGAAACTTTGGGACTCATTAAAACACAGATGCATGCTCTCGTCCCTTTCATGCAGAATGTATTGTAGGATAAGTGTGATTTATGGTTAATGAGGAAAGTGCAAACTATAGATATTCTCAATAGGCTTTAAAAGTATAGGCTATTCCAACTTGCTGTTATATTTCTTGCTGTGAAGCCTACTCCACTTCTGAGTGGATTCATATGACAGCCTTTTGAGAATGTTATTTGGAGAACACACGATGGCCTATGACATAATTCTCAGGAACTAATGTAGTTTGATGGGAATTGGGAAGACGACCCAGTGAGTAATAGATGCCCAAGAGTTTGTCACAATAACTGTTGAGTGAATTTCAGAATCAGCAGAGTTGAGTATCAGCTCATACTTTGTTACTGTAATTTGTCAAATCTGTCTCTATATCTCCTCTTTGCAGGTTTTCACAGGTCTGTTTAGATGCATCTACTGGCACACAACAGTCAAAGTTCACGTCATTGATACAATTACTGTACATTTCCTGGAGCTAATCACAACTGTAAATCACTGCAAATGCCACTTATTACAGAATAAAACATTTTGAAACTTTGCTTGGGAGGTGGAAGGAATGTTTTATTTCTCTCAATCAGGTCATCTTTGAAATTACACACATGGTTAATGTTGTTTGAGACGTTTACATTTTTTCTAATTAGAAGATGCTGCAATGCATATACCATAATTAGCTTAAACACATAAGCATATGTAACATAGCCGTTCATTAAAATATACCTTAAGATTAACACAATATATCATTGTCTGTGGTCTTTGAAAACCAAAGTGCTTTTCAATACCACAAAATCATGTGATTAAATAATATCAATACCAATGGCCTTGCCTGTTAAGCAAGTGTTATGTTTTCATATGACCAGTAATTAAGTTATCAACAAGTATTGGGGAAATGTTCTTATTCACCCCAAAAAATACATAACATTTAATTGCAAGGAAAAACTTTTCATCCCTTAGGCCATAGACAAGTGGACAAAGACATCGCGGGGCCAGAATAAAAACAATGTAATCAAAGAATCTTATATTGTACAATTTCAAATATATTGGCAGGATGGCAGCCTCAATGAACGGGCACCACAGTTGGATCAGACACAGGAACAACTGGATAGCGTGGAGAATCACCGTTTTACGACATTTAGAGAAAGATTTCTTATTGTCCGAAGATTCTTTGGCCACTGCAATTATTCTAACATAGGTAAACACAATGGTGATGGACATGACCAGAAAGTAGAACTGACCTATAACTGATCTAAGGTGTCTCTGCCACTTGTGTGCAATAAACATATCTGCTGAACACAGCTTATACTGCGTGTAGAAGCCCAGAGGGACTGAGGCAAAGAAGATGGAGACAATTATGATGGGCTGTATGGCACTGATGCTGTGGATGAGTAGGATGCAGTGAATGGCTCTGCGTACAGTGGAGAGCTCTCCATGGCGCAGGGGCATGCAGATGGCCACATATCGCTCCAGGCTCATGGCTGTCAGTGTCAGCGGCGTGACAAAGGTCAACTCACAAAGCAACACACAGAAGAAAACACACACAGCAGCTGGCATGGTGACACTAAAGTAAGTCAGGAGGAGTAAGTTATTAGTCATGATTAGGTACAGACAGTCAGCCAGCAGTGTGTGAGCAAAGAAAATATAACGTGTGTTTGAGAGAAAGGTGTCCTTTTTGAAGAAGGTGAAGATGAGCAGGCAGATGATGTAAATGAAGATTGCATTCATCACCTGGACTATTATGATCATGTCATTAACTTGTTGCAGAGAGGAGCTGCTACCACCATCTGCAGCTGTTGTATTGTTGTCAGCCATAATCACACAATGAAATAGTCAATAACAAGAAGTTATGTACAGTAATTGCATTTCATAAACATGTCACAAAGGATGACATTTAAACATGAAATCATGTTAACTTTCGAGCAAAAGATAACATATTTAAATATATTTAAAAGCTTAGATGAAATTAAAAAAGCAGAAGCACATTTCCAATATAATGCTTTGTTTCTTCTTGGTTGTAGGATATAGATTTAAATATGGCAGGTTGCCTTAGAAAGGAATCATGCCATTGAAGCAGCACAGTACAAACAGGTATTCTCTCAGTCTCCTCTTGAATCCCCAGGCAAAGATCTACTGACAGAGTGCTCTGGATGAAGCCTTTATAGAACATTTGATTTCTCAAAGGAATGTTGTCATGAACCTTGAGATACACCTCATTCCTATATTTAGACCAACCATATAATTACTGTAATGCACAGTAATCTCATAGGATTATAACATTTCAACATGTTTTCAGGATATATGCCTATGTGTGGCATTCACGAGGAGTAACACACAGATTACAGTAAACATTTTTCATCAAATGTAGTGATATTTCTGACTGAGATGTGTAAATAGGCCTACATGTGAGTGTTAGCAGTGTTTGTTGTGTAGCAGTACAAGTGGCAGCATCATATCACCCAGCCTACCCTGCTGGCTTGCTTCTGAAGCTAAGCAGGGTTGGTCCTGGTCAGTCCCTGGATGGGAGCCCAGATGCTGCTGGAAGTGGTGTTTGAGGGCCAGTAGGAGGCACTCTTTCCTCTAGTCTAAAAAATATCCCAATTCCCCAGGGCAGTGATTGGGGACACTGCTCTGTGTAGGGTGCTGTCTTTTGGACGGGACGTTAAACAGGTGTCCTGACTCTCTGAGGTCATTAAAGATACCATGACACTTATCGTAAGAGTAGGGCTGTTAACCCTGGTGTCCTGGCTAAATTCCCAATCTGGTCACCTAATAATCCCCCTCCTTTCCTCTGTAACTATTCCCCAGGTCATTTGCTGTAAATGATAATGTGTTCTCAGTCAATTTACCTGGTAAAATAATGGATAAATAAAATAAAAAGTGCAGTTGTACTGTAGATACTATTGATGTGTGAGTTGACTCATAACCTGCAGTCATATTCGTAGGTTTAGGGTCATGAAATATTGTGGGGATGAAGGGCAGGTGGGAGGCTGGCTGGTTGAATAAAGTGAAAACAATGCATTAAAAATCCATAAATGTATATTTCTTCTGCAATTCATTACTATAGGCTACATTGAGGATTTTCTTTCATTATTTTAATCTGGTGTTTGTGCGTAGCCTAAGCCTAAACTTTAGGCCATAACTCTAGGTAGGCTATGCTTGCCAAATACATGCCAATTGTTAAATGCTTTTGGGAACTTGGACAGAAAAGGTTCATGTCGATCCACTGAGGCAAAAAGGACAATGTCATAGTTTAATTCAATAAGAGAAAAGCTGCGAAATGGAGGGTTGAAAATAAATAGCAGGGAGGGCCAGAACAGTAGCCTAATGTTTGTGAAATATTTGGTGAAATGGTAAAAGAGCATGATAGCAGTGCTATGGCTATGTTATGTGTACATGTGGAGAAATATATATTTTTCAGCATCTTGAGTGCACAGTTAGCGACGTCTGTAAAGGTTCTCTCTTTATTTGCATCATAAAATCAAATAGTATTTGAACCACATAAATATGCATCCAAGCCATACTGAAATCTTATCAGAAACATGTTGGGTCATTTTAACAGGTTTCAATTTTCTTAAATCCGGTCAAGCCGGTCAAAATGATTGAATTTTCCCCTCCGCCCCTAGATGTCTTCGGTGCATGAGAGAAGCAGAGATGAAAGAGAACTTTACCGACGTCAACTAGATTAAAGCAATAATTCTAGCAAATTATGATATTATTCTGATGAGCAAGAGTTTATTTAATATATTAGGGCAACAAGTAATGACAGAAGATAAGCTGCATTTATCTAATTATAGAGAGAGAGGAAGAGGCAAAGCAAGAGGTCGTACTCCACCCAAAATCTGTCAAGGAAAATAATACGTTCACAAAATGACAAATTGTTGTATGTTGTATGACAGTGTCGAAATTAGGCGTGAAAATCCCAGCAGCGTTGCAGTTCTTGACACAAACCAGTGCGCCTGGCATCTACAGTTGAAGTCGGAAGTTTACATACAATTAGGTTGGAGTCATTAAAACTCATTTTTCAACCACTCCACAAATTTCTTGTTAACAAACTATAGTTTTGGCAAGTCGGTTAGGACATCTACTTTGTGCATGACACAAGTAATTTTTCCAAAAATTGTTTACAGACAGATCATTTCACTTATAATTCACTCTATCACAATTCCAGTGGGTCAGAAGTTTACATACACTAAGTTGACTGTGCCTTTAAACAGCTTGGAAAAATCCAGAAAATTATGTCATGGCTTTAGAAGCTTCTGATAGGCTAATTGACATCATTTGAGTCAATTGGAGGTGTACCTGTTGATGTATTTCAAGGCCTACCTTCAAACCCAGTGCCTCTTTCCTTGGCATCATGGGAAAATCAAAAGAAATCAGCCAAAACCTCAGAAAAGAATTGTGGATCTCCACAAGTCTGGTTCATCCTTGAGAGCAATTTCCAAATGCCTGAATGTACCACATTAATCTCTGTACAAACAATAGTACGCAAGTATAAACACCATGGGACCAAGCAGCCATCATACCGCTCAGGAAGGAGATGCGTTCTGTCTCCTAGAGATGAACGTACTTTGGTGCGAAAAGTGGAAATCAATCCCAGAACAACAGCAAAGGACCTTGTGAAGATGCTGGAGGAAACGGGTACAAAAGTATTTATATCCACAGTAAAACAAGTCCTATATCGACACAACCTGAAAGGCCGCTCAGCAAGGAAGAACCCACCGCTCCAAAACCGCCATAAAAAAGATAGACTACGTTTTGCAGGAAAATTGTTTGGGTCAAATCAAATCAAATCAAATCAAATGTTATTTGTCACATACACATGGTTAGCAGATGTTAATGCGAGTGTAGCGAAATGCTTGTGCTTCTAGTTCCGACAGTGCAGTAATAACCAACAAGTAATCTAACTAACAATTCCAAAACTACTGTCTTATACACAGTGTAAGGGGATAAAGAATATGTACTTAAGGATATATGAATGAGTGATGGTACAGAGCAGCATAGGCAAGATACAGTAGATGGTATCGAGTACAGTATATACATATGAGATGAGTATGTAAACAAAGTGGCATAGTTAAAGTGGCTAGTGGCTAGTGTATACATGTATTACATAAGGATGCAGTCGATGATATAGAGTACAGTATATACGTATGCATATGAGATGAATAATGTAGGGTAAGTAACATTATATAAGGTAGCATTGTTTAAAGTGGCTAGTGATATATTTACATCATTTCCCATCAATTCCCATTATTAAAGTGGCTGGAGTTGAGTCAGTGTCAGTGTCAGTGTGTTGGCAGCAGCCACTCAATGTTAGTGGTGGCTGATTAACAGTCTGATGGCCTTGAGATAGAAGCTGTTTTTCAGTCTCTCGGTCCCAGCTTTGATGCACCTGTACTGACCTCGCCTTCTGGATGATAGCGGGGTGAACAGGCAGTGGCTCGGGTGGTTGATGTCCTTGATGATCTTTATGGCCTTCCTGTAACATCGGGTGGTGTAGGTGTCCTGGAGGGCAGGTAGTTTGCCCCCGGTGATGCGTTGTGCAGACCTCACTACCCTCTGGAGAGCCTTACGGTTGAGGGCGGAGCAGTTGCCGTACCAGGCGGTGATACAGCCCGCCAGGATGCTCTCGATTGTGCATCTGTAGAAGTTTGTGAGTGCTTTTGGTGACAAGCCGAATTTCTTCAGCCTCCTGAGGTTGAAGAGGCGCTGCTGCGCCTTCTTCACGATGCTGTCTGTGTGAGTGGATCAATTCAGTTTGTCTGTGATGTGTATGCCGAGGAACTTAAAACTTGCTACCCTCTCCACTACTGTTCCATCGATGTGGATAGGGGGGTGTTCCCTCTGCTGTTTCCTGAAGTCCACAATCATCTCCTTAGTTTTGTTGACGTTGAGTGTGAGGTTATTTTCCTGACACCACACTCCGAGGGCCCTCACCTCCTCCCTGTAGGCGGTCTCGTCGTTGTTGGTAATCAAGCCTACCACTGTTGTGTCGTCCGCAAACTTGATGATTGAGTTGGAGGCGTGCGTGGCCACGCAGTCGTGGGTGAACAGCGAGTACAGGAGAGGGCTCAGAACGCACCCTTGTGGGGCCCCAGTGTTGAGGATCAGCGGGGAGGAGATGTTGTTGCCTACCCTCACCACCTGGGGGCGGCCCGTCAGGAAGTCCAGTACCCAGTTGCACAGGGCGGGGTCGAGACCCAGGGTCTCGAGCTTGATGACGAGCTTGGAGGGTACTATGGTGTTGAATGCCGAGCTGTAGTCGATGAACAGCTTTCTCACATAGGTATTCCTCTTGTCCAGATGGGTTAGGGCAGTGTGCAGTGTGGTTGAGATTGCATCGTCTGTGGACCTATTTGGGCGGTATGCAAATTGGAGTGGGTCTAGGGTGTCAGGTAGGGTGGAGGTGATATGGTCCTTGACTAGTCTCTCAAAGCACTTCATGATGACGGAAGTGAGTGCTACGGGGCGGTAGTCGTTTAGCTCAGTTACCTTAGCTTTCTTGGGAACAGGAACAATGGTGGCCCTCTTGAAGCATGTGGGAACAGCAGACTGGTATAGGGATTGATTGAATATGTCCGTAAACACACCGGCCAGCTGGTCTGCGCATGCTCTGAGGGCGCGGCTGGGGATGCCGTCTGGGCCTGCAGCCTTGCGAGGGTTAACACGTTTAAATGTCTTACTCACCTCGGCTGCAGTGAAGGAGAGACCGCATGTTTTCGTTGCAGGCCGTGTCAGTGGCACTGTATTGTCCTCAAAGCGGGCAAAAAGTTATTTAGTCTGCCTGGGAGCAAGACATCCTGGTCCGTGACTGGGCTGGATTTCTTCCTGTAGTCCGTGATTGACTGTAGACCCTGCCACATGCCTCTTGTGTCTGAGCCGTTGAATTGAGATTCTACTTTGTCTCTGTACTGACGCTTAGCTTGTTTGATAGCCTTGCGGAGGGAATAGCTGCACTGTTTGTATTCGGTCATGTTACCAGACACCTTGCCCTGATTAAAAGCAGTGGTTCGCGCTTTCAGTTTCACGCGAATGCTGCCATCAATCCACGGTTTCTGGTTAGGGAATGTTTTAATCGTTGCTATGGGAACGACATCTTCAACGCACATTCTAAGGAACTCGCACACCGAATCAGCGTATTCGTCAATATTGTTATCTGATGCAATACGAAACATCTCCCAGTCCACGTGATGGAAGCAGTCTTGGAGTGTGGAGTCAGCTTGGTCAGACCAGCGTTGGACAGACCTCAGCGTGGGAGCCTCTTGTTTTAGTTTCTGTCTGTAGGCAGGGATCAACATTTGGCAAAGGTGTATGTAAACTTCCGACTTCCACTGTAGATGGGTCCGACCACCATTAATCAAATAAGATCTGTCTTGTAAATTAGGGTTATTTTAGAAGGGTCATTGTCCTGTTGAAAAACAAATGATAGTCCCATTAAGCCCAAACCAGATGGGATGACGTGTCGCTGCAGAATGCGGTGGTAGCCCTGCTGGTTAAGTGTACCTTGAATTCTGAATAAATCACAGACAGTGTCACCAGCAAAACACCCCCACACCATAACACCTCCTCCCCCTTGCTTTATGGTGGGAAATACACATGCTGAGATCATCTGTTCACCTACTGTGCAGCTCACAAAGACACAGCGGTTGGAACCAAAAATCTCCAATTTGGACTAAAGACCAAAGGACAAATCTCCACTGGTCTAGTGTCCATTGCTCGATTGGCTCAAACGCATTAAGGAAAGAAATTCCACAAATTAACTTTTAACAAGGCACACCTGTTAATTGAAATGCATTCCAGGTGACTACCTCATGAAACTGGTTGAGAGAATGCTCAGAGTGTGCAAAGCTGTCATCATGGCAAAGGGTGGCCATTTGAAGAATCTCAAATATAAAATATATTTTCATTTGTTTAAGACTTTTTTGGTTACTACATGATTCCATATGTGTTATTTCATAGTTTTGATGTCTTCACTATTATTCTACAATGTAGGATGTAAAGAAAAACCCTTGAATGAGTAGGTGTTCTAAAACGTTTGACCGGATGTGTAGCTTTGACCATGGGTTGATTAGTTGTTTTGGTCTTTGGCTGCTTTAACACAATGTTTGTACCATGCTGCTCTGGGACCAGGTTTGGTGACAACTACTATGCACATGTTGTTGATTATCATTTCTAATACACAGCTAGATGGCTTCCCATCCATCTTCCCATCAGCCAGCAGGGAAGACTACCGGAAAAACAACGTCTGACCAAAACATAGTCTGCTGTACCTGACTGTTAGTAGCCAAAAGGCAGACATCACACTGTGACTGACCAAAACATAGCCAAAACATATCCTCTCTGGGCCTGACTTTTGTTATCTTCACTGTTGATATGTTTTTCTCCATGCTGGTCCCTCATAATGAGAATGGTGATGAAATACTTGCTAGAACTCCTTTGTGGCTAATTAGCTTTTTTTGAAAGTCATTAAAAATTAACATGAATTATTCATCATTCTGCAGTGCCTTATGATCATTGTTTGTTTTGAAAAGCAACAACAATCCGTTGCTGTACAGGGAGAGCCAGGGCTCAGTATTTGCGCTCTAATATCAGGTTTAATTAGGCGAAAGTTAGAGAGAGATCTGAGTTGTCCTAATGAGCCCCTCAGCCCCCAACCAGCTGGTGGTGATGATGCTCAATGGCCACACGTCTGATGCTCCTTCTCAGACAATACATCTCAATGATATACTGTATATCTCTATAAAAAAATGTATCAACAACTACTAGGCCACTACTGTACGTCCCATAATATGACCTCATACCATAGAGGTCAAGTTGCATTGCTCTTTTATGTACCGCCCATGTATGGTAAGCAAAATTACGTTGAAAAAACATCTTCTCCAGATTAAGTTAGGTTCATTTTAGGTTCTGAATTAAAAAGGTGAAAAGATCTCTTTTCCAAACGTTTAAAATAGGTATTTTTGGACATTGAAAATACCTATTTTCCAGATGTTTCAAATAAATAGTTTCCGAACGTTGAAATTAGGTTAATGTTCAGTTCTGAATGAAAGTTGAAAATACGTATTTTCCCGACGTTGAAAATACAAAATGTTTTGGTCATGTAATGCGTCTGTGTGTAGCTGGTGAGATGAGTCAGGCGCAGGACAGCAGATATGAGTAATGAAAGCAATTTTACTCAATAATATAACAATACACGTCGTAATAAATACAAGGCCACAAATACGGACCGCATTACAATAAACAATTACTCAAACTAACAAACATGGGGGAACAGAGGGTTAAATAATGAACACGTAATTGGGGAATTGAAACCAGATGTGTGAGACAAAGACAACACAAATGGAAAATGAAAAGTGGACCCGAACAAGGAGAGGGACCGACTTCGGCGGAAGTCGTGACAGTACCCACCCCCCTTGAAGCACGGCTCCAGTAGCGGGCCGACACCGACCGCGGGGACGACCCCGAGGCGCAGGGCGATCCGGATGGATACGGTGGAACTCCCGCAGCAACGAAGGGTCCAAGACGTCCTCCACCGGCACCCAGAATGTCTCCTCCGGACCGTACCCCTCCCACTCCACGAGGTACTGAAGACCCCTCGCTCGGCGCCTTGAGTCCAGGATGGCTCAAACAGCATACGCCGGGGCCCCCTCGGTGTCCAGAGGGGGCGGAGGAACCTCTCGCACCTCAGTCTCCTGGACTGGACCAGCCACCACCGGCCTGAGGAGAGACACATGGAACGAGGGATTAAAATGGTAATCTGGGGGAAGCTGTAACCTGTAGCATACCTCGTTCAGTCTCCTCAGGACTTTGAATGGCCCCACAAACCGCGGACCCAGCTTCCGGAAGGGCAGGCGGAGGCAGGTTTCGGGTCGAGAGCCACACCTGGTCCCCCGGTGTTCACTGCGGTGGCGGTCGGCGCTCGCCTTCTGCCGCCTACGGCCCGTTGCAGGTGCACATGGGGGCGTCCCAGATCTCCTCCGAGCGCTTAAGCCATTCATCCACCGCAGGAGCTTCGATCTGGCTCTAATGCCAAGGTGCCAGAACCGGCTGATACCCCAGTACGCACTGGAAGGGAGAGAGGTTAGTGGAGGAGTGGTGGAGTGAGTTTTGGGCCATCTCTGCCCAGGGGATGAACGCCGCCCACTCCCCCGGTTGGTCCTGGCAATATAACCGCAGAAACCTACCCACATCCTGGTTTACTCTCTCCACCTGCCCGTTACTCTCGGGATGAAAACCTGAGGTGAGGCTGACCGAGACCCCCAGACGCTCCATGAACGCTCTCCAGACCCTGGATGTGAACTGGGGACCCCGATCAGAGACTATGTCCTCAGGCACCCCGAAGTGCCGGAAGACGTGAGTGAACAGGGCCTCCGCAGCCTGTAGGGCCATAGGGAGACCGGGCAAAGGGAGAAGACGGCAGGACTTAGAAAACTGATCCACAACGGCCAGGATCGTGGTGTTGCCCTGTGAGGGAGGAAGATCCCTCAGGAAGTCCACCGACAGGTGAGACCACGGCCGTTGTGGAACGGGTAGGGGTTGTAACTTCCCTCTGGGCAGGTGCCTGGGAGCCTTGCACTGGGCTCCACACCAAACAGGAGGAAACATAAACCCTCACGTCCTTGGCCAAGGTGGACCACCAGTACTTCCCACTAAGGCAACGCACCGTCCGACCGATGCCAGGGTGACCAGAGGAGGGTGACGTGTGGACCCAATAGATTAAACGGTCGCGGACAGCAGACGGAACGTACAGGCGCCCAGCTGGACACTGGGGGGGAGTGGGCTCTGTACGTAACGCCCGCTTGATGTCCGCGTCCAGCTCCCACACCACCGGTGCCAACCAGTAAAGAGGCCAGAAGTATGGGAGTGGGATCCATGGACTGCTCCTCTGTGTCATACATCCAGGACAGTGCATCTGCCTTAGCGTTCTGGGAACCTGGTCTGTAGGACTGAGTGAAAACAAAACGGGTAAAGAACATGGCCCACCTTGCCTGGCGAGGGTCTCCAGGAGACCCTGGAGACCCTTCACTATTATTCTACAATGTAGAAAATAGTCAAAATAAAGAAAACCCCTGGAATGAGTAGGTGTCCAAACTTTTGACTGGTACTGTATGCCTATGATTGGTTCCAATTTGGTCCGATCCGAAACAAATAGGACGTTGAAATCAAGGCCGGTCTGGGCCGCACCAAAAAAGGTTTCCCAAAAGATGTCTCCGTCGGTACGTGCTTAGTGGGGGGTAGTTTATTTTTATTTTATTTCATTAGGATCCCCATTAGCCGATGGCGACAGCTAGTCTTACTGGGTTGCAACACATAACAAAAAATGCATTGCAGATCAAATACTTTACAATTTACACTACCATTCAAAAGTTTGGAGTCACTTAGAAATGTCCTTTGTCTTTTAAAGAAAAACTTTTTGTTGTCCATTAAAATAGCATAAAAATGATCAGAAATAGAGTGTAGACATTGCTAATGTTTTAAATTACTATTGTAACTGGAAACAGCTGGTTTTTAAAGGAATATCTACATAGGCACATTATCAGCAACCATCACTCCCGTGTTCCAATGACATGTTGTGTTAGCTAATCCAAGTTTATAATTTTAAAAGTCTAATTGATCATTAGAAAACCCTTTTGGAATTATGTTAGCACAGCTGAAAACTGTAGTGCTGATTAAAGAAGCAATAAAGCTGGCCTTCTTAAGACTAGTTGAGTATCTGGAGCATCAACATTTGTGGGGTCGATTACAGGCTCAAAATGTCCAGAAACAAAGAACTTTCTCCTGAAACTCGTCAGTCTATTATTGTTCTGAGAAATGAAGGCTATTCCATGTGAGAAATTGCCAAGAAACTGAAGATATCTTACAACGCTGTGTACTACTCCCTTCACAGAACAGTGCAAACTGGCTCTAACCAGAATAGAAATAGGAGTGGGAGGCCCCGGTGCACAACTGAGCAAGAGGACAAGTACAAAACACTCGTCTCAACGTCAACAGTGAAGAGGCGACTCCGGGATGCTGGCCTTCTAGGCAGAGTTGCAAAGAAAAAGCCGTATTTCAGAATGGCCAATAAAAATAAAAGATTAAGATGGGCAAAAGAACACAGACACTGGACAGAGGAACTCTGCCTAGAAGGCCAGCATTCCGGAGTCGCCTCTTCACTGTTGACGTTGTGACTTGTGTTTTGCGGGTACTACCTCTCTTTCAAAAACATTTCAGCACAAACATTTCAAAACATTTCAAAATAAATCTAAAAACATAATTCCACTTTGACATTATGAGGTATTGTCTGCAGGTCAGTGACACACAATCTCAATTGAATCCATTTAAAATTCAGACTGTAACACAACTAAATGTGAAAAAAATAAAGGGGTGTGAATACTTTCTGAATCCACAATATGGTAGAGGCTGAAAAGCCATCAACACATCATAAGTCATTTGTGTCAGTGTTGACATGTTGAGTGCCCTTGTCTATAAGCATGCTGAAAGTCTGTTGTTAATGTGTTAACAGAGACATAGCATTGTATTTGGTCAAACACCATTTTTTCCAACAGTTTGCTAAGAGCTGGCAGCAAGCTGATAGGTCTGCTGTAAAAGCTGCTTTACCATTCTTGGGTAGCGGAATGATTTTGGCTTCCCTCCAGGCCTGAGGGCAGATCACTTTCTCTAGGCTCAAATGAACGATATGACAGGGGCCTCCCAAATGGCACAGCGGTCTAAGGCACTGCATCACAGTGCTTGAGGCATCACTACAGACCCAGGTTCGATCCCAGGCTGTGTCGTGACTGCGAGTCCCATAGGGAAGCTCGTCCGGGTTAGGGGACGGTTTAAGATATCAAATTTAACATTGTAGGGGGACGTTTTTATAACTTTGTGTCCAGAAGATAGAGCATTGCTTACAAGCATGAGCGAGCAATTTAAAAAACTATATCTATTGCCTGGGCTACTGGGGGAGGTTGAGGCCTTAAAAACAGGAATGGATTACAGGAATAAAATGGAAGAAATATGAGCAGAAAATAATATATTGAAAACAACCGTGGACTCCCTAAAAGACACTACAGAGAGGCTACGGTATGATAATAAAACAATGAAACCCGAATTACTTGATCTAAAGTGCAGAAGTATGAAAAATAATATTGTTATAATGGGAATAAAGGAGGATGAAAATGAAAACTATCAGTCAACTGAGGAAAAAGTCAAGGTGTTCATGAAACGTAATCTCAAGATGACAGACACACAGGAGGTAAAGACAGTTTCAAGTAGGATATTCGCGCTTTGAAACCTCAATAGCTTTCAAACCACTTGAGCAACAGACTCCAAATAAGTGTCATGATGTTGGAAAAATTGCACACAACATTGCACAGGTCTTATTTTCACGATTTGGACATTAATTCACTTTCCAAAGCTAATAAACATGTGGAAATGTTAGCAGCATTTTGTATTCCTAGTTGAATTAGTTAGGGAGTGTAAACAAGTACAAACTTTTTTTACAATCGAATTTCAATAGCTCTTTGGTCATGTGACCTACTTGACTCAAACAAGGTTCAGAATGTACACTCAGTGGACCAACACGTTACACACCCTTTAGTTTGTCCATTTTCATCTCACATGTTTTTACATTCATTTTTCAAACTTTCAAATTTCAATAGCTCCTTTGTCATCGACTTCCCTTCTATATTGCACACACTCTTGTTTGTGTATACTGTAAAATCACACGGTATAACGTACATTTTTCATAGGTTTAAATTTCAATAGCTCCTTGGTCATGTCAATTACACACCTAAGAAGCGTGCTGTGGATATACACCCATATTGCGTAACCTCTAGTCATGTATCTTCTATATTGTTGTACATTAATGTTAGTTTGACAATTAGGGTGTTCAGTCCAGTGTTGTGTTTACCCTTTTCTTTAATATTTATCTATAATAATTGGTAGTTCTATGTACTTATTTTCCCTGTTTTTTATTTTTCCACAGTATTTAACAATAGGAGAGAGACAGATATCTCCTTTCATCGTTAATATCAACCATAAAGGAAAATGACAAAGTACTAGAGTCATGTTAATAATTGTCCAAAGCAGGGATGGAGAGTGAGCTAGTGAGGTAGGCTGCAGTGGGTTTGCTGGTCAATACATACAGTTTGCTGGCCAGTAAATCATATGACAAATTAAACAGAAATTGTAGAGTATCTTTACTCAACAGACACTTTACAAATAAGTAACATTTCACAGTGTTAACTTTCTCTTTATTCCTGGTTGATGTACATTTCAGAGCTTCAGTGTGGATGGGGTAAATCAATGAATAAAAATAGCATACATTAACCCTGGTTGACAAAGCCTCTTAAACATACATTAAAATTGTCAGAGACTTCAGTGTGCATTTAATCATTAACCCAACATGTCAGAGCCTCTTCAGACACCCTGGTTGATATACATTTACTTCAAATAAGTATGAAAGCCTCTTCAGTGTGGATGGGGTCATACACCCTGGTTGATGTACATTCAGAGCCTCTAATTAACCCTGGTTGATGTACATGTCAGAGCCTCTTCAGTGTGGATGGGGTATAGCATACATTAACCCTGGTTGATACATGTAGCCTCTTCAGTGTGGAGAGCCTCTTCAGTGTGGATGGGGTATAGCATACATTAACCCTGGTTGATATACATGTCAGAGCCTCTTCAGTGTGGATGGGGTATAGCATACATTAACCCTGGTTGATATACATGTCAGAGCCTCTTCAGTGTGGATGGGGTATAGCATACATTAACCCTGGTTGATGTACATGTCAGAGCCTCTTCAGTGTGGATGGGGTATAGCATACATTAACCCTGGTTGATGTACATGTCAGAGCCACTTCAGTGTGGATGGGGTATAGCATACATTAACCCTGGTTGATGTACATGTCAGAGCCTCTTCAGTGTGGATGGGGTATAGCATACATTACATGTCAGAGCCTCTTCAGTGTGGATGGGGTATAGCATACATTAACCCTGGTTGATATACATGTCAGAGCCTCTTCAGTGTGGATGGGGTATAGCATACATTAACCCTGGTTGATATACATTCAGCCTCTTCAGTGTGGATGGGGTATAGCATACATTAACCCTGGTTGATGTACATGTCAGAGCCACTTCAGTGTGGATGGGGTATAGCATACATTAACCCTGGTTGATATAGTCATTAACCCTGGAGCCACTTCAGTGTGGATGGGGTATAGCATACATTAACCCTGGTTGATGTACATGTCAGAGCCACTTCAGTGTGGATGGGGTATAGCATACATTAACCCTGGTTGATGTACATGTCAGAGCCACTTCAGTGTGGATGGGGTATAGCATACATTAACCCTGGTTGATGTACACGTCAGAGCCACTTCAGTGTGGATGGGGTATAGCATACATTAACCCTGGTTGATGTACATGTCAGAGCCACTTCAGTGTGGATGGGGTATAGCATACATTAACCCTGGTTGATGTACATGTCAGAGCCACTTCAGTGTGGATGGGGTATAGCATACATTTTCAACAACAAACACAGCACTTCCAGTTTGTGTTTACTCTGTTGAACTATTTTGTCTTCATTCCTAGGCACAGCACATGGAACCACCGTTGGCATGCAAAACATTCAACCTAAAACAAAACGTAACACTTTATAAATAATATCAAATATCAATGCAGTATGACGAATCAGCCATCCATTGTGTTATATCATAAATTGTCTTGCATGCTGTCACTGTTGTCAAAAGATTATAAACATGTTAAATAAAGTTACTAACCCAGTCAGTCTTTGGGCCACATCCAGGTTCTTTATCAGTGGCACACATGAAGCAGTTGTTGGTTTTGTTGAACTCTGAAATCATAGGCATGAACTGAACATATGGCTGTCCCACAAAACGACATAAAAATAAATAATTTACATTTACTTTGAATTAAATGTCATTACATACCAGACATTTTTAGTATATCCTCAGCCATTTCTTTTCGCAGTTGCTCCATGTGTTTTTGTGAAGGTTCCTTATCAATTTGGGAGTGGATGTTGGTGAAGTTCTGTGCAACTTCCTTGGCCATCTACACCAAAAAATAAAATAGAGTTTTTGACCTAATTGTCACATAACAGCTAACCATTCATTATTAAAATATAACTATCAAACCTGCATTACAAAGACCCCGCAGCTGAAGGTGTCCTGCTGCATGTTGTGAGTTATTTCCCCTCCATTACACTTCCTGTCCACCCAGTCGTCTTTTCCATGGCAGGATCTTCTCCTTTTGAAGTATTCTCTTTTTTATGTAAACATAATGGAATTCTGATTAGTTTTAGGCAAATGAATACCAAGGCCAAAATTGTATGCTGTTTTCCTTATCACTATAATCTAGTCATTTCCTTTATGCCCCATTCTACACACAGCCTAAATTATAGGCACTGAACCATTTACAGGACAACAATAAAAGTAGCATATAGGATCCAACCCTATCACAGAGTGAATAAATGTAGAGCGTTTATAGACTTTAAGAAAAAGATATTAAGTGACAGTTTCATCAGTACATGCTTAAAGAAAGTCATATCACAAAGATCACAGATGACAGTGCCCAGCAAATCTATGACAATAGAGAATGTATTGTAAGCACCAAAGTGTGTTAAAGTGTGTTTGTCAAAATAATATCTGAAAATGTCAGTTGAATATAATACTTGAACATAAATGTCAGTTGAATATAATACTTGAACATAAATGTCAGTTGTTGAACAAATTGCAATAGCAATTTATGATATATGGAGTTGAGGAATATTCCATGTACCAGCACTACATGTAGGACAGACATAAGACATTCCCACATAAAGTAAACACATACATAGAGGCATTTTTCAGATATGATTTTACCTCTCAGAATCCATAATGGATATGACATTGTGGCCAGCACAGGATGTAATACACCCTTACAACAATCTACTTTTTTATCTTCTTGACTTCTTATCTGGTTAACTGCTACTGTTTGTCAAGAAAAGAGCCCCAATTAGGGGTTAGTGTACTCTAGTAAAAAAAAGGCTGGTTTAGATTAAAAACTATTGCCCTGTGTCCTCATTCATAGGGGCATGAGAGACTAGTCAGTGGTAGAATTGAGTTGGCACCTTATTGGCCCAAACACCCACAGACCCACAAGGTTGAGGTTACTCATGAACAGTAATTCGTTTTTTGTTTTTTTTTGCATTGATGCACTATCCAAGAATAGGATCCAAGGTGTTAGGAAATACTTGTTCCCATAAATACAAAGGAGGATGTCTCTCCTCATACTCTGGCACTTTAGTCAGACTGCCAGACTAGTTATTGCAAGGCTGGAACATTTGTTAACTTAAAAACATTTTTTTAACACCCATGTAAAATGAAGGCCTGCAAAACTCTCTCTCCCTCCACCTTTATTCCACAGATCTGATTCAGAGTTTCTGTGGCCTTTTTTAAATACGTCCCATGTTTTTTTGACTGACGAAAACTAACTAATGAGACATTTTATTTTGTATAAAGATGTTTTCTCATTTGGCAATGTCGTTAAAATCACGTTAGTATCACAATCTAGCTGACAATAGTTTGGGATATATTTGCTAGTGGGCAAATTAACTGTGGTGCATGTCTACTGTCAAGCCTTAAATACTATGGACTAAAATAAGCAATAAAAGATGTGAAAAAGCTTATTAGTCAATAGGTAGGTAAAGGCGCAGCAGGGTTAAACGGTTGCCAAGTTAGCCCCTGCTATCTAGTTCTAGTTGCTTATTACAATATATTAAATTACAAAAACAGATCATCACAATTCGAAAAATCCACCATGCACAAGAGCCCATATTTGTAAGAAATTACTATTAATACTTTTTCATTTTCAACCAAAATTAGCCCTAGAGGGCTGTCATGGTGCTTGGAGTGTAGACAAATGGTAGGTGATAGGCTGTTATGAAACGGGAGAGGGGTGGCGTGGTGCTTATAACATAATGACTGGAGCTAGACTGAAAAGGCATCATTACCATCCACTCAGCAAGCAAGAAACTGGAGACAACATTTTATGCCTGACCATAAGACTTCCAAAAATGATAACATTGACTCTGAATTTCAACATTTACACTGTCATCGACTATCCTATTGAAGCTTGAGGACTGTTAGAAAGGAGTCTAGGGACCATCGAATATCCTGCGTTGTGAGATTGTAATGTCCTGGAAGGGTTTGAGGGTACAAGGGGGTCAGACAAGATAATAGTAATCATTGTTAACTACTCTGTCAGATACTCTCTTTTTCTCCAAATGACTTCTGAGTGTGGGTGTCCACTGTACAGCAATGTCCACACCTACTGGGTCTCAGGCTTACAGATTTAAGTCTAATAGCATGAGATGAAAGTAGGCAAACATCAGAGTGTGCGATAAGAAGGCATAGTCAGTGGACATTCTGAACCTTGTTTGAGGTCAGTAGGTCACATGACCAAGGAGCTATTGAAATGTTTTATTTGGAAGAATTATTGTAAAATCCTGTGAGATGAAAATTGACAAACTAAAGGGTGTGCAATGTGTAGGCCCACTGAGTGGACATTCTGAACCTATTGAAATTTGAACATTTGAAAAATTCATGCTAAATCTTGTGAGATGAAAACTAAAGGGTGTGCAATATAGAAGGATAGTCATTGGACATTCTGAACCTTGTTTGAAGTCAGTAGGTCATATGACCAATGACCAATTGAAATTCCAAAATGTAAATAAATAATTTAAAATAGCGCGAGTTGTAAAGCGACAAAACAAAAGTGTGCACAATGTGTGTCTATGCCATCAGGTTAGCTACAACCAGTTCTGAAAGTTTTAGGAGTAATGGTTAAAGAGCAATTGAAATTTGAAAAATTTGATTTGTCACTATGTTGACGGTCCCTAACTGCTGTTGGTGGACGTAAGGAAAACTACAGGCGAATATCCAACCTGAAACTGTCTTTACCTCGGTACAAACAGGTGGAAAATGTTGATTTTAAAAGAGCTCACAGTTTCTGGTTGCAGGGCAGAGGGAAAGCTCCGTCCGATCGTAGCTATGCTAACCCACAACAAAATGAAAATTGCCTCGTTACAACAGGGTAGGGAATTGAAGAACCCCCTATTCTCTATTAATGAACAATTTCCTTATGAAATAGTGGAGAGACGACGTTCGTCTTGTGGTCGATAAATTATACAGTTGAAGTCGGAAGTTACACCTTAGCCACCTTAGACAAATACATTTAAACTCAGTTTTTCACAATTCCTGACATTTAGTAAAAATATTTAGTAATAATTCCCTGTCTTAGGTCAGTTAGGAACACCACTTTATTTTAAGAATGTAAAATGTCAGAATAATAGCAGAGATAATCATTTATTTCAGCTTTTATTTCTTTCATCACATGCCCAGTGGGTCAGAAGTTTACATACACTCAATTAGTATTTGGTAGCAGTGCCTTTAAATTGGGTCAAACGGTTCGGCCTTCCACAACCTTTCCACAATAAATTGGGTACATTTTGGCCCATTCCTCCTGACAGAGCTGGTGTAACTGAGTCAGGTTTGTAGGCCTCCTTGCTCGCACATGCTTTTTCAGTTCTTCCCACAAATTTTCTATAGGCTTGAGGTCAGGGTTTTGTGATGGCCACTCCAATACCTTGACTTTGTTGTCCTTAAGCCATTTTGCCACACCTTTGGAAGTATGTTTGGGGTCATTGTCCATTTGGAAGACCCATTTGCGACCAAGCTTTAACTTCCTGACTGATGTCTTGAGATGTTGCTTCAATATATCCACATCATTTTCCTACCTCATGATGCCATCTATTTTGTGTTCTTCGGCTGTTCTTCGGCTTGCAAGCCTCCCCTTTCTTCTCCAAACATAACGATGGTCATTATGGCCAAACAGTTATATATTTTTTCATCAGACCAGAGGACATTTCTCCAAAAAGTACAATCTTTGTCCCCATGTGCAGTTGCATACCATAGTCTGGCTTTTTTATGGCGGTTTTGGAGTGGTGGCTTCTTCCATGCTGAGCGGCCTTCCAGGTTATCTCGATATAGGACTTGTTT
The DNA here is from genome assembly GCF_018296145.1 of Oncorhynchus tshawytscha. Taxonomy (NCBI): domain Eukaryota; kingdom Metazoa; phylum Chordata; class Actinopteri; order Salmoniformes; family Salmonidae; genus Oncorhynchus; species Oncorhynchus tshawytscha. The sequence continues at coordinate 33,867,540 of NC_056442.1, forward strand.
TACTGTGGATATAGATACTTTTGTACCTGTTTCCTCCAGCATCTTCACAAGGTCCTTTACTGTTGTTCTGGGATTGATTTGCACTTTTCGCACCAAAGTACGTTCATCTCTAGGAGAAAGAAGGCGTCTCCTTCCTGAGCGGTATGACAGTTACGTGGTCCCATGGTGTTTATACTTGCGTACTATTGTTTGTACAGATGCACGTGGTACATTCAGGCGTTTGGAAATTGCTCCCAAGGATGAACCAGACTTGTGGAGGTCTACAATTGTTTCTGAGGTCTTGGTTGATTTCTTTTGACTTTCCCATGATGTCACGCAGAGGCACTAAGTTTGAAGGTAGGCCTTGAAATACATCCACAGGTACACCTCCAATTGACTGGAAATATGTTAATTAGCCTATCAGAAGCTTCTAAAACAATGACATAATTTTCTGGAATTTTCCAAGCTGTGTAAAGGCACAGTCAACTTAGTGTATGTAAACTTCTGGATCACTGGAATTGTGATACAGTAAATTATAAATTAAATAATCTGTCTGTGAACAATTGTTGGAAAAATGTATTGTGTCATGCACAAAGTAGATGTCCTAACCGACTTGCCCAGACTATAGTTTGTTAACAATAAATTTGTGGAGTGGTTGAAAAATTAGTGTTAATCACACCAACCTAAGTGTATGTAAACTTCCGACTTCAACTGTATGTAAACAACCAAATGTTCAAGGACTTGAAGATTACAACGTGGCTGTGAGTGATAGCTACCTCCTGTTGAAGTAGTCCCCGATACATATTTGCACCGCATCACACATTATAAATATGGATTATTTAGTTTTTTACAAAAACTTTTTTCCCCCATTTTTTTTCATGTGGTATGGAACAATGGACTATGTGGACAACTTCTTGGATATAGGGGGCGCTCTTTTAATTTATGGATAAAAAAACGTGCCCGTTTTAAGCACAATATTTTGTAACGAAAAGATGCTTGACTATGCATATAATTGGCAGCTTTGGAAAGAAAACACTCTAAGGTTTCCAAAACTGCAAAGATATTATCTGTGAGTGCCACAGAACTCATGCTACAGGCGAAACCAAGATGATACTTTAACCAGGAAATGGGCAGAATTTTCGAAGCTCTGTTTTCTATTGTCTCCTTATATGGCTGTGAATGCGCCGGGAATGAGCCTGCCCTTCCTATCGTTTCTCCAAGGTGTCTGCAGCATTGTGACGTTTTTGTAGGCACATCATTGGAAGATTGGCCATAAGAGACTACATTTACCACGGGTCCGCCCAGTGTCCTTTGTGTAAATTGGTGCGTAATCTACAAGCTGCACGCAGTCATCCATTGATTGAGAGGAGAGAGGAGGCTTTCAACGAACAATATATCATAAAGAGATATGTGAAAAACACCTTGAGGATTGGTCCTAAACAACGTTTGCCATGTTTCAGTCGATGTTATGGAGTTAATTTGGAAAAAAGTTTGACGTTTTGAAGACTGAATTTTCGTTTTTTTTTGGTAGCCAAACGTGACGCACCAAACGGAGCAATTTCTCCTAAACAAATCATCTTTCAGGAAAAACGGAGCATTTGCTATCTAACTGAGAGTCTCCTCATTGAAAACATCTGAAGTTCTTCAAAGGTAATGATTTTATTTGAATGATTTTCTGGTTTTTGTGAAGAGGTTGCCTGCTAATGCTAACGCTAAATGCTACGCTAGGTGCGCTAGCTGTTACACAAATGCTTATTTTGCAATGGTTGAGAAGCATATTTTGAAAATCTGAGATGACAGTGTTGTTAACAAAAGGCTAAGCTTGAGAGCTAGCATATTAATTTCATTTCATTTGCGATTTTCATGAATAATTAACGTTGCGTTATGGTAATGAGCTTGAGGCTGTATTCACGATCCCGGATCCGGGATGGCTCGACGCAACATTCACGATCCCGGATCCGGGATGGCTCGACGCAACAGGTTAAAATAAGGTTGGACTTATGTTAATGCAGAATGGGTATGATGAACTGATCCTTTTTCTATTTAGGCAATATGGAACTTATGGTTTTGATTTAGGGGAAGGAATGGATGGGTAAGGCTGACTTTTTTTTCCTTTATGATTTTTTATATATTTAATTAGAAGATTGTACATTAGAAATACCAAGGTCATTTTTTTAAATGTTCAATATGATAGGGCCTAATTGTAGGGGTTGGGTATGACTTAAAAGCTGTTATATAGTGCGGTCCCTGTTTGCCGATGTGAATCGGAAGGATCAGCTTTTAAGATAAAACGTAATAAATATGAATAGATTTAATATAGGGCTAAGATAAAGGATTAAATCATTAAAAACCTGCCTAGGTTCTCTATTGGAATACGCCTATATGATTCTAAAATAAATCTCAATATGAAAAATGTAAAGGATGATTATTCTTCCGATACACACCGGCAAATGGATAGATTAGGTATTGTCAACAGGGTTGTTGTCTCTAGTGTGTGGCAGGCTGGTTAACACTGGGATAAAGTGATTAAAGTTAACGGTAGAACTAATGCAATAATTGGCTTATGGAAGCACTTCTTAAAGCGAGAGAAATGTATAGTATATATTTCTATATAAGCCATTTATTCTACATTATTGATCTTAATGATAAGGCATAGGTGTAAAACAGCCTTGGTGATAGAGCAATGATGATGGAATAAAAAACAAAATGTGTGTGGGTGGAGAGAGGGTTGGTTTTACAGGTTCACTTGCTCTGGATTGTCAGTACTGCATGTATTCTTGGCTGTCGTACATTGGCTGTGTCGGAATCGATGGGTATGCCTTCCCATAAGTGAGTGCCCGGGGTTGGCTTGCGGCGGCTCTGGCACAGCCAAACCACAAAACAACAGGATATAATGTGATGCCTAAGACAAATTTTTAGTTAGTCATTAGCGGCCGTTAGAATCTTTCTTCCTTTTTATGTCAGAATACAACAGGATACAATGAGGACTACATGAAATATATCTTGCATGTAATGGACATAACAAAGGACTGGTCTTGCGATATACAGTGGGGCAAAAAAGTATTTAGTCAGTCACCAATTGTGCAAGTTCTCCCACTTAAAAAGATGAGAGAGGCCTGTAATTTTCATCATAGGTACACTTCAGCTATGACAGACAAAATGAGAAAAAAAATCCAGAAAATCACTTTGTAGGATTTTTAATGAATTTTTTTGCAAATTATGGTGGAAAATAAGTATTTGGTCAATAACAAACAAGCAAGATTTCTGGCTCTCACAGACCTGTAACTTCTTCTTTAAGAGGCTCCTCTGTCCTCCACTTGTTACCTGTATTAATGGCACCTGTTTGAACTTGTTATCAGTATAAAAGACACCTGTCCACAACCTCAAACAGTCACACTCCAAACTCCACTATGGCCAAGACCAAAGAGCTGTCAAAGGACACCAGAAACAAAATTGTAGACCTGCACCAGGCTGGGAAGACTGAATCTGCAATAGGTAAGCAGCTTGGTTTGAAGAAATCAACTGTGGGAGCAATTATTAGGAAATGGAAGATATACAAGACCACTGATAATCTCCCTCAAACTGGGGCTCCACGCAAGATCTCACCCCGTGGGGTCAAAATGATCACAAGAACGGTGAGCAAAAATCCCAGAACCACACGAGGGGACCTAGTAAATAACCTGCAGAGAGCTGGGACCAAAGTAACAAAGCCTGCCATCAGTAAGACACTACGCCGCCAGGGACTCAAATCCTGCAGTGCCAGACGTGTCCCCCTGCTTAAGCCAGTACATGTCCAGGCCCGTCTGAAGTTTGCTAGAGAGCATTTGGATGATCCAGAAGAAGATTGGGAGAATGTCATATGGACAGATGAAACCAAAATATAACTTTTTGGTAAAAACTCAACTCGTCGTGTTTGGAGGACAAAGAATTACGGAGTTGCATCCAAAGAACAACATACCTACTGTGAAGCATGGGGGTGGAAACATCATGCTTTGGGGCTGTTTTTCTGCAAAGGGACCAGGACGACTGATCCGTGTAAAGGAAAGAATGAATGGGGCCATGTATCGCAAGATTTTGGGTGAAAACCTCCTTCCATCAGCAAGGGCATTGAAGATGAAACGTGGCTGGGTCTTTCAGCATGACAATGATCCCAAACACACCGCCCGGGCAATGAAGGAGAGGCTTCGTAAGAAGCATTTCAAGGTCCTGGAGTGGCCTAGCCAGTCTCCAGATCTCAGCCCCATAGAAAATCTTTGGAGGGAGTTGAAAGTCCATGTTGCCCAGCAACAGCCCCAAAACGTCACTGCTCTAGAGGAGATCTGCATGGAGGAATGGGCCAAAATACCAGCAACAGTGTGTGAAAACCTTGTGAAGACTTACAGAAAACGTTTGACCTCTGTCATTGCCAACAAAGGGTATATAACAAAGTATTGAGACAAACTTTTGATATTGACCAAATACTTATTTTCCACCATAATTTGCAAATAAATTCATTAAAAATCCTACAATGAGATTTTCTAGATTTTTTCCCCCTCATTTTGTCTGTCATAGTTGAAGTGTACCTATGATGAAAATTAAAGAACTTGCACAATTGGTGGCTGACTAAATACTTTTTTGCGCCACTGTACATAAAGTTTAGCCGGAGTTATAACACTATCAGATTAAATACATGGATAAAGGAAAAATACATCATTGGCTGCGTATTACCAAAGGGAGAGGAAATCAAAAACTTCACACGTATTATTCCTGGCATGAATTCACGCTTCATCGTTAGTTATTATAACGTTACCATCCTAACATACACACTTCAACCTTTACGAACTACACCCGAAGACATGAAAATTTAGCTAACACAGCGCGGGATTGCCTTCACTCCAAAGGTGTGTTGCTACGATAATGATCCCCGTTACAACAGTTATTAGGCACGTAGTCCGCTTGTTTTATCATTTCCCCCACATAGCGAACAAGTAAACAATTCAAACAAAAAAACATCGACCATAGACTTACAGGTTAATTGTCAGTTACATTATTCCCCATGGTTTAGAATTACTCCTTTGTTTAATCCAGTTCTGGTGTCCTATGATATAATTAACTATAATGAAGATCAATTTGAATCTGTTTATTCAGCTTAGGTATATTTGTAACATCTCTCCTCTTCGTCTGATGATGAGGAATAGGAATCATTGGACCAACACGCAGCGTGGTAAGTGTTCATTGTAAATTTAATTGAATTAATTGAACTGAACACTGAATGACAAAAAAAAAAAACGACAGAATGCACGAGACCGAAACGGTTCTGTCTGGTACAGAATACAAAGACAGAAAACAACTACCCACAAACACAGGTGGGAACAGGCTACCTAAGTATGGTTCTCAATCAGAGACAACGATTGACAGCTGACTCTGATTGGGAACTATACCAGGCCAAACACATAGAAATACAACACACAGAACAAAACAGAATGCCCACCCCAACTCACACCCTGACCAAACCAAAATAGAGACATAAAAAAGGAACTAAGGTCAGGACGTGACAATATTGAGTATGTTATTCTTATTCTTGCCCCTTGATTAAGGGATAAGAATTGTGTGGGGGTTATGAAATATTATACCCTGCTTGGATATTCAAAAAAAGTATTTATATGTAATATGGATAAGCCTAATCGTAAATTAAGACAAAAAACTCCCAGGGCCTGCAGATTGATTTCACTCCTGTAAAATCAAAGTTAATTTTTGTTTATTTAGTTTAATTGTTTTTTTCCACTGATATTTGCCCTTCATAATCTCTGCTTACCTGAAATGGTATTTTACACCCCTATTAAACTCCTGCTTGCTGAGTGACAGACGTTTCTTTTAAACTTCAATAATTTCTGTCCTACATTTGTCATGGTTCCTTGATTCTATGAAGTTGTACTGCAAATTTTCAGTAACATATTGTTTCAAACCCTATCTCTGTTGTTTCAGAAGTTGATGTCAGTGGCCATTTTTTCATGATAGAGACCCAGGGAGAACACACTGATTGGACCTGGTCCCAACTTTCTTCATTACTGATGCATGACATTTGTCAAGAGCAGACCAAGCCCTGGTGTGCTACTCTCAATAGAGTCATCTTGTTTGCCAAACAAAATAAAACATACGGTTGCACAATTAGGCTCTACTCAGAAGCGCTCTGTTAATAATCAACCAGTCTGTTAATTACTAATCAGGGAACAGGGGACCCGCTCTCTCCCTAACTGTACTCTGGAGATATCTGGCAACACAGTGAACATGCCTCCCTATTCATCAAATGCAATTCATGCAAGTTCCCTCACAAACAACCCCATCCCAATGTTTCCTTTACGGTTTCATCATTCTCAATGAAAACAATAACAAACGCTGGTTGACGGACATGCCTTTTACTCTAGGCCCTGGTCTGCATGCATTTCACCCAAGGTTGATAGAACACCCTTTAAACATAGAACAAGGTTTTAGACATATAGTTGATACTTTATTACATACACTGATATCACAGTACTGAGAACAATAAACACATTTGAAGAAACTTTGATGCAAATTCATAAATAGCAGGCCTCCTTTTCAGCCTTAAACCATTTTTTCAAGCTGGAAGACGATGGCCAGAGCTTTCCCAATGTTTTGCACAGTGATTTAAGTCGTTGTTTCAGACAAAGTATGATATATTTGGACTTGAAGTGACAAATCGGAAGTGCCCACTTCATGCAAATCCATGTGAATGTGGTGTATTCTCCTATGATATGACATGGATTGTGTATGTGTGCCATTCAGAGGGTGAGTAAGGCAAGACAAAAGATTGAAATGCTTTTGAACAGGGTATAGTATAGTGGAGGCTCCTCAGAGGAGGACCATCCTCCAGCGTGAATCTCCTAAAAATATAAATAGTGAAACATTGAAAAAGTTATCCTTTAGATAAAACTAGACTAAATACAGTTGAAGTCGGAAGTTTACATACACCTTAGCCAAATACATTTAAACTCAGTTTTTCACAATTCCTGACATTTAATCCTAGTAAAATTCCCTGTCTTAAGTCAGTTAGGAACACCACTTTATTTTAAGAATATGAAATGGTATAGAATAATAGTAGAGAGAATTATTTATTTCAGGTTCTATTTCTTTCATCACATTCCTAGTGGGTCAGAAGTTTACATACACTCAATTAGTATTTGGTAACATTGCCTTTAAATTGTTTAACTTGGATCAAACGTTTCGGGTAGCTTTCCACAAGCTTCCCACAATAAGTTGGGTGAATTTTGGCCCATTCCTCCTGACAGAGCTGGTGTAACTGAGTCAGGTTTGTAGGACTCCTTGCTCGCACACACTTTTTCAGTTCTGCCCACAAATTTTTGATAGGACTGTGTTCAGGGCTTTGTGATGGCCACTCCAATACCTGGTAGTATGCTTGGGGTCATTGTCCATTTGGAAGACCCATTCGCGACCAAGCTTTAACTTGCTGACGGATGTCTTGAGATGTTGCTTCAATATATCCACATAATTTTCCTGCTTCACAATGCCATCTAATTTGTGAAGTGCACCAGTACCTCCTGCAGCAAAGCACCCCCACACTATGGTGCTGCCACCCCATGCTTCATGGTTGGGATGGTGTTCTTCGGCTTGCAAGCCTCCTCCTTTCTCCTCCAAACATAAGGATGGTCATTATGGCCAAACAGTTCTATTTTTGTTTCATCAGACCAGAGGACATTTCTCCAAAAAGTATGATCTTTGTCCCCGTGTGTAGTTGCAAACCGTAGTCTGGCTTTTGTATGGCGGTTTTGGGGCACTGGCTTCTTCCTTGCTAAGCGGCCTTTCAGGTTATGTTGCTGTAGGACTCGTTTTACTGTGGAGATAGATACTTTTGTACCTGTTTCCTCCAGCATCTTCACAAGGTCCTTTGCTGTTGTTCTGGGATTGATTTGCACTTTTCGCACCAAAGTACGTTCATCTCTAGGAGAAAGAATGCGTCTCCTTCCTGAGCGGTATGACGGCTGCGTTGTCCCATGGTGTTTATACTTGCATACTACTGTTTGTACAGATGAACGTGGTACCTTCAGGCGTTTGGAAATTGCTCCCAAGGATGAACCAGACTTGTGGAGGTCTACAATTTTTTTTCTGATGTCTTGGCTGATTTCTTTTGATTTTCCAATGATGTCAAGCAAAGGGGCACTGAGTTTGAAGGTAGGCCTTGAAATGCATCCACAGGTACACCTCCAATTGACTCAAATTATGTAAATTAGCCTATCAGAATCTTCTAAAGCCATGACATAATTTGGGGGAATTTTCCAAGCTGTTTAAAGGCACAGTCAACTTAGTGTATGTAAACTTCTGACCCACTGGAATTGTGATACCGTGAATTATAAGTGAAATAATCTGTCTGTAAACAATTGTTGGAAAAATGACTTGTGTCACAAAGTAGATAACCGACTTGTCAAAACTATAGTTTGTTAAAAAGACATTTGTGGAGTGGTTGAAAAACGAGTTTTAATGACTCCAACCTAAGTGTATGTAAACTTCCGACTTCAAGTGTATATTCACGTCACCAAATAATGGATTAAAACACACTGTTGCAATGAATGTCTATAGTCACCTCAACAGCACTCCGTAGGGTAGCCCCATGGTGTCGACAGAGGACAGCAAGCTTCCTTACTCCTCTGGGTACATTGACTTCAATACAAAATCTAGGAGGCTCATGGTTCTCATCCCCTTCCATAGACTTACACAGCCTTCCGTTCTGCTAGCTAACGTTCAATCGCTGGAAAATAAATGGGACGAACTGAAAGCATGTATATCCTACCAACTGGACATTAAAAACTGTACTATCTTATGTTTCACCGAGTTGTGGTTGAATGACGACAATAAGAACATACAGCTGGCAGGTTATAGACTCTATCGGCAGGACAGAAAAGCAGCCTCTGGTAAGACATGGGGCGGGGGCCTATGCATATTTGTAAACAATAGCTGGTGCACGATATCTAAGGAAGTCTCAAGGTTTTGCTCGCCTGAGGTCAAGTATCTCATGATAAGCTGTAGACCACACTATCTACCTAGAGAGTTTTCATCTGTATTTTTCATAGCTGTCTACATACCACCATAGACCGAGGCTGGCACTTAAACTGCACTCAATGAGCTGTATTCCGCCATAAGCCAACAGGAAAACGCTCATACAGAGGCGGGGCTCCTAGTGGCTGGGGACTTTAATGCAGGGACTTAAACTTAAATCAGTTTTACCTAAATTCTATCAGCACGTTAAATGTGCAACCAGAGGGGAATAAATTCTAGACAACCTTTACTCCACACACAGAGACGCATACAAAGTTCTCCCTCGCCCTCCATTTGGCAAATCTGACCATAACTCTATCCTCCTGATTCCTGCTTACAAGCAAAAATTTAAGCAGGAAGCACCAGTGACTCGGTCTATAAAAGAAAAGTGGTCAGATGAAGCAGATGCTAAACTACAGGACTGTTTTGCAAGCACAGACTGGAATATGTTCCGTGATTCTTCTGATGGCATTGAGGAGTACACCACATCAGTCATTGGCTTTATCAATAAGTGCACCGAGGACATTGTCCCCACGGTGACTGTACGTACATACCCCAAACAGAAGCTATGGATTTCAGGCAACATTCACACTCAGTTAAAGGGTAGAGCTGCTGCTTTTAAGAAGAGGGACTCTCTCTTGGAAGCTTATAAGAAATCCTGCTGTGCCCTCCGACGAACCATCAAACAGGAAAAGCATCAATACAGAACTAAGATCAAATCGCACTACACTGGTTCTGACACTTGTCGGATGTGGCAGGGCTTGCAAATTATTACAGACTACAAAGGGAAGCACAGCCGAGAGCTGCCCAGTGACACGACCCTACCAGACGAGCTAAATAACTTCTATGCTCGCTTCGAGGCAAGTAACACTGAAACATGCAGGAGAGCATCAGCTGTTCTGGATGACTGTGTGATCACACTCTCCACAGCCGATGTGAGTAAGACTTTTAAACAGGTCAACATTCACAAGGCCACTGGGCCAGACGGATTAGGACGTGTACTCAGAGCATGCGCTGACCAACTGGCAGGTGTCTTCACAGACATTTTCAATCTCTCCCTGTCTGAGTCTGTAATACCAACATGTTTCAAACAGACCACCATAGTCCCTGTGCCCAAGAACACTAAGGTAACCTGCCTAAATGACTTCAGACCCGTAGCTCTCACGTCTGTAGCAATGAAATGCTTTGAAAGGCTGGTCATGGCCCACATCAACACCATTATCCCAGAAACCCTATACCCACTCCCCAGGTGGTAAGGGTAGGTAACAACACATCCACCATGCTGATCCTCAACACGGGGGCCCCTCAGGGGTGCATGCTCAGTCCCCTCCTGTACTCCCTGTTGACTCATGACTGCACGGCCAGGCACGACTCCAACACCATCATTAAGTTTGCTGGTCCAAGAGGCTTCTAAACAGCTTATACCCCCAAGCCATAAGACTCCTGAACAGTTAATCAAATGGCTACCCAGGCTATTTGCATTGCCCCCCCCCACGCTGCTGCCACTCTCTGTTATTATCTATGCATAGCCACTATAATAACTCTACCTACATGTACACAATTACCTCAATTGCCTCAACACTGGTGCCCCCACACATTGACACATTGACTCTGTAAAGGTACCCCCTGTATATAGCCCGCAATTGTTATTTACTGCTGCTCTTTAATTATTTGTTTTTCTTATCTCTTACTTTTTGGTATTTTCTTAAAACTGCATTGTTGGTTAAGGTCTTGTAAGTAAGAATTACACTGTAATTTCTACACCTGTTGTATTTGGCGCATTTGACAAATACAATTAAATTTGATTTGAAGAACTTCCGGAGGACGTCCTTCAACCTATCAACGCTCTTGCAGCATGAACTGACATGTTGTCCACCCAATCAAAGGATCAGAGCATTAATCTAGTAGCATAAGCTACAGCTAGCTAGCACTGCAGTGCATAAAATGTGGTAAGCAGTTGTTTCAAAGGATGAGAAAGACAATGGTTGAACAGTTTTGAACAAATACATTTCTTCAAAAATGAAGGAGAAGCAAGAGATATTTTGTCTTTTTTTTCAAATTCTCTTTAATTTGCTTAGCTAGTAAATACAGCTAACTAGTTTATCCTGGCTCAAACACCCGGCTCAAACAGAGAGATGCTACATTAGCTAGCTGGCTATGACTATCCAACACTGGAACCCTTCCAAGTCAAGTTAAGCTTTTGGTTTTAAAAATGCATTTTGCCACCAGGGCCCGCCAGCATAACTGCAAAAATGCTTACCGACTGTACGCTGTACTGCTTGACTGTAGCGGGTTTACTAACGCGTTAGTTCTATTAGCTATGTTGACTATAAGGTTACTTTAGCTAATACGATGTAGGCTGTGTGTAGCGGTCAGCAGTTAGGATATAGTTCGGCTTGGAAAGTTTTTTTTTTCCAGGTCAGAGACGGCTGATGAGTTGTGCATCGAAGTCTACATGTGAAGGGAAAACGTGAGAGAAGACGAGCATGTAGATGCGAGAAGGAATACAATATGGCTGCTATGAAAGTGAACTGTGTTAACGTGTAGTCAGGGGTGTATTCATTCCGACGATTCTGTTGGAAATGTTTCTTAAACGGAAGCAAACGGAATAAAATGTGGATATACAGTGGGGAGACCAAGTATTTGATCATTTCTATCATAGGTACAGTTCAACTGTGAGAGACAGAATCTAAAACAAAAATCCAGAAAATTACATCGTATGCTTTTTAAGTAATTAATTAGCATTTTATTGCATGACATAAGTATTTGATACATCAGAATAGCAGAACTTAATATTTGGTACAGAAACCTTTGTTTGCAATTACAGAGATTATACGTTTCCTGTAGTTCTTGAGCAGGTTTGCACACACTGCAGCAGGGATTTTGGCCCACTCCTCCATACAGACCTTCTCCAGATCCTTCAGGTTTCGGGCTGTCGCTGGGCAGTACGGACTTTCAGCTCCCTCCAAATATTTTCTATTGGGTTCAGGTCTGGAGAATGGCTAGGCCACTCCAGGACCTTGAGATGCTTCTTACGGAGCCACTCCTTAGTTGCCCTGGCTATGTTTTCCGGGTCGTTGTCATGCTGGAAGACCCAGCCACGACCCATCTTCAATGCTCTTACTGAGGGAAGGAGGTTGTTGGCCAAGATCTTGTGATACATGGCCCCATCCATCCTCCCTCAATACGGTGCAGTCGTCCTGTCCCCTTTGCAGAAAAGCATCCCCAAAGAATGATGTTTCCACCTCCATGCTTCATGGTTGGGATGGTGTTCTTGGGGTTGTACTCATCCTTCTTCTTCCTCCAAACACGGCGATTGGAGTTTAGACCAAAAAGCTCTACTTTTGTCTCATCAGACCACATGACCTTCTCCCATTCCTCCTCTGGATCATCCAGATGGTCATTGGCAAACTTCAGACGGGCATGGACATGCGCTGGCATGAGCAGGGGGACCTTGCGTGCACTGCAGGATTTTAATCCATGACGGCGTAGTGTGTTACTAAGGGTTTTCTTTGAGATTGTGGTCCCAGCTCTCTTCAGGTCATTGACCAGGTCCTGCGTGTAGTTCTGGGCTGATCCCTCACCTTCCTCATGATCATTGATGCCCCACGAGGTGAGATCTTGCATGGAGCCCCAGACCGAGGGTGATTGACCGTCATCTTGAACTTCTTCCATTTTCTAATTATTGCGCCAACAGTTGTTGCCTTCTCACCAAGCTGCTTGCCTATTGTCCTGTAACCCATTCCAGCCTTGTGCAGGTCTACAATTTTATCCCTGATGTCCTTACACAGCTCTCTGGTCTTGGCCATTGTGGAGAGATTGAAGTCTGTTTGATTGAGTGTGTGGACTGGTGTCTTTTATACAGGTAACTAGTTCAAACAGGTGCAGTTAATACACGTAATGAGTGGAGAACAGGAGGGCTTCTTAAAGAAAAACTAACAGGTCTGTGAGAGCCGGAATTCTTACTGGTTGGTAGGTGATCAAATACTTATGTCATGCAATAAAATGCAAATTAATTACTTAAAAATCATACAATATGATTTTCTGGATTCCGTCTCTCACAGTTGAAGTGTACCTATGTTTAAAAATGACAGACCTCTACATGCTTTGTAAGTAGGAAAACCTGCAAAATCGGCAGTGTATCAAATACTTGTTCTCCCCACTGTACGTACTTGAATTTGGCTAGTAGAAACTCTCATTTGTAACTGTTGGACACTGTCTGTCACCTCACAATTTTCAACTGTTGGACACTGTCTGTCACCTCAAAATGTTCTCTCGACCTGTGTGCACCTACATTGTAAACTTTCATTCATAGGCTAGGTTGTAGCAACCGTATGATGGGTATAGGGAAAATCTGAGTATCATGTAGTAGCCTAAACCTATCGATGTTACATTGAACTGGGTGAATGAAATATGAAGGAAAATCATCCAATATGCTGTAATAGAAATAAGGCCATGTTCCCCCAAAAAATATATATAATCCTCCCTCATCTTAAACGGCACCGACCACCACTGGTATGGTAGTAGGTGCCAGGCGCACTGATTGATTTGAGTGTGTCAAGAACTGCAACGCTACTGGGGTTATCATGCTCAACGGTTTCCTGTGTGTATCAGGAATGGTCCGCCACCAAAGGACATCCAGCAAACTTGACACAACTGAGGGGAGCATTGGAGTGTCCATTGGCCAGCATCCCTGTGGAATGCTTACAACACCTTGTAGAGTCCATCCCCCTACGAATTGAGGCTGTTCACAGGGCAAAAGGGAGCGCAACTCAGTATTCGGAAGGTGTTCCTAATGTGTTGTCCAATCAGTGTATATTTGGCCTTGTGTTTTAGGTTATTGTCCTGCCCAGAAGGTGAATTTGTCTCACAGTTTCTGTTGGAAAGCAGATTGAACCCAGTTTTCCTCTATGCACACCAGCAAAGCCACTACACAACACTAAACAACACGTTAATTGCACTATAACAGTGACAAAATGGTGCCCAAAAACTGTTAGGGCCTACATAAAGCTGTCACAACAGCAGTCCCAACACTTTACCACTGCTACACCTGGCTATCAGCAGAGCCCTGCCTGGCTGCGAAATATTCATTCATTTACTGCCTTTAAAAAAACATAGCTGATATGGCTGACTTACTTCAACAAATGTGGTTTCTACTGACAGTTGAGATGTACAAACTATGGCATAAGGGGACGACAAGCGGATAAGAGGCAATCCGTAATTTCGAATAAGACATTAATGAACGAGCTAGGACAGACATAGTCAATATCACTATTTGTTCAGCACTTTGAAATGTACAGCAACAGAATTCAGAACATGGTCTGTTCTTTCATTGTTCTTCCTGTACACCAAGTCAGAACCGTATGATAAATAAAGGGGCCATATAAACAGACAAGGAAAGTTCTTACAATGTTTGATGATTACATTGCTCTAAAACAGGCTATAGGCTACATCTACACCAGCAAGTCAGAACAGTAGCCTGTAACGCCTGTCGTCGGAAAGAGTGGAACAAAGCGCAGTGTGAAAAGTGTTCATGATTTCTTTTAGTATCAAAAAACACTCAAACACAGTAACAAAACGAAAGCGAACAGTTCTGTCAGGTAACAGAGACAAAACAGAAAATAACTACCCACAAAACACAAGTGGGAAAAAGGCTGCCTAAGTATGATTCCCAATCAGAGACAACGATAGCCACCTGCCTCTGATGGTGAACCACACTCGGCCAAAAACAAAGAAATATAAAACATAGAATGCCCCCCCTAAATCACACCCTGATCTAACTAAATAGAGAATTAAAACAGCTCTCTAAGGTAAGGGCGTGACATAGCCGAAATTAAGTGGGGAAAATAGACCAAATTATTAGGGTGAGGCACATGGGCTACTAACAGCTTACTACACAACATACACTTAGCAACAGTATACAGTACATATTTCCCTGGCATATTACATAATTTATGCAGCAGCATACAAGACATTTTTGGACTCACCTTGTTGTGCTGTGCTCACTTGAACAGGAAGGTGGCGCGGCGTTCCTTCGTGGGCACATTTTGTCATCACTTTGTCTTTTGTTTAAAACGTATTTTCCCAGTCAGAGCTCGTTTTTTCCCGAGTTCCCATTTGTTTTGAACTCACAGAAGACAGATTTCCCAGTTCCGAATTAGTTCCCGAATTTGATCTATAATTTCTCTTCATTATTTCTCTTCATTTGACAAGGATTTAAAAAGATTTTCCAGTAGATTGTCGACTTGATTAATAATGATGACTGCTAGCTAAGATTTTGAAAGTATGATGTTGACATGATCAGTCCAGTCAAAGCTACTCTACATGTAACGTGATTTGACGTCATTTTATCTGTGGCCAATGACCTTGAGTCTTTTTGAAATGGAACTTCAAATGTAACTCTATGGCAGCACCCAAGGGGCTTGAATTTTCGAGCTCTACCCTTAAATTTGGCAGTGATGTAGTGTCCACATGAGTGACAGAACACTGAGCCAATCACGGTGCAACTAGAGAACATTACTAACCCCTACGCTTCGTATTTGGTCCCACCACCACAGAAAGCACTGAGCTAGGCTGAAACACCTGCATTTTGGAGCTGCCTTACTCAAGAAAGCAAAAGAGAGACCATGTTTGTATGGAGGCTTTATTAACTAAATTATTAAAAATCTATTTTATTACATTGTTTGCAAACGGATATGTGACAGGTATTAATGTCAAAATAACATGCAAAACATTTTTTTATTTGCTCTGCCCCACCTGTCCTGAATGGCAGATCATCACTGTTCAGGACATAACATTTTTTTCTGAGCAATTTTTTCAGCAGTTTTACTTACATGAGCATGTTTTGGAATATGTTTTATTCTGTACAGGCTGAGTGTATTGATACACTTTCCAAAGTGTAATTAATAACTTCACCATGCTCAAATGGATATTCAATGTCTTCTTTTTATTATTGTTTTCACCCATCTAACAATGGTGCCTTTTGCAAGGCATTGGAAAACCTCCCTGGTCTTTGTGGTTAAATCTGTGTTCCCTGCTCAACTGATAATTGTATGTGTAGGGCAAAGAGAAGAGTAAGTCATTAAAAAAACATGTTACACTATTATTGCATACTGAGTGAGTCCATGAAACGTATTATGTGACTTGTTAAGTACATTTTTACTCCTGAACTTATATAGGCTTGCCATAAAAAAGGAGTTGAATACTTATTGACTCAAGACATTTCGGCTTTCAATTCTATTCATTTGTAGAAAATGTGAAAATCAGAATTACACTTTGAAATGATGTGGTATTGTGTGTAAACCAGTGACACAAAATCTAAATGGAATAAATGTTTAATTCAGGCTATAACACAACAAAATGTAAAAAAAGTCAACCGGTGTAAATACTTTCTGAAGACAATGTATATGATTTTGCACAAATTACTTAAACTGAGTGAAGATGGCTCTGTTAGCTAAGTTGGATGGAGCAAGGTTCTTGCTTCTTGCATGGGCCATATAATTGCTCAAAGCATCAATTGAATGACTATACTATGTTATTATTACTTCTAATGAGTTCCCTAAGTAAAAGTTAAACACGAGACCTTTTTTCTGTTGAGGAATAAGCAATAATTATGAACATTATGACAATGGCATGAAATTAATTTATCCCTTGAGATATTTGGAAAAAGGGAATGCCTCTGTCTTGCATCATGGTGGTGCTATGGAGAAAAATGTATAAAAATCCACAACCCATCCCTCCCAAACCTTTACGTTCTCCATCAGAGGACAAGTTGAGGTTAGTTCATGACTTCTTATTCATCTTTGGCATCCAGTATATTGTCATGAATTGTTGTTCTGTGTGTATATCAAGTCTTTGTTTTCTTCAACATTTCAGATTTGAAAACAATGACCATTCCTCAAGCAGGCCACACTGAAAAATGCAGAATCTGACCGACCTTCCAGGCAATGCCATCAACTCACAGAAGAGTCTGTCTGTGATAATCAAGGTGTGTGTGGTGATCCCTTTCTTCTGCATCTTTCTCTACTGCATTGTGGTCATGCTGCACACCTTCGCCTCCCACAGACAATTCCTGGACAACTCCCGATACATCCTGTTTGCCTACATGCTGATCAATGACACTCTGCAGCTCCTCTCCTCTGTCCTCCTCTTCCTCTTCATTGTTGGCAACGTGAAGTTTGCTATCGTCTACTGTGCCCCTCTACTCTTCTTCTCCACCTCCACCTTCCACAACACCCCTCTGATCCTGGCAGCTATGTCCCTGGAGCGCTACGTGGCCATCTTCTATCCTCTGCAGCGTCCAGCTGCCTGGCACGCTGACCGTATCTGGATCATCATCCTGAGCCTGTGGCTGGTCAGCTGCATCCTGCCCATTGTGGACTTCTCTCTGGGAAAGCCTCAGCCTGGCGTGAATGTCCTCTCCACCCCGGTGCTCTGCAGAACCATGGTCCTCAACTCGTCCCCTGTCCAGACACTGTTTAAGATGTCCCTGAATGGGCTGTTCTTCGCGGTGGTATTGGCCATCATCATGTTCACCTACATGAGGATCCTGCTGGAGACCAGGAAGATGCGTCAGGACCGGGCGTCGGTGGCCAAGGCCATGCATACAGTGCTGCTCCACGGCTTTCAGCTACTTCTGTGCATGATCTCCTTCACCCAACCGGTCACAGAGAGCCTCATCAGTGTGTACGCCGGCTTGCTGGCCGAGCACATCTCCTTCTTCATCTACTTCTGTTTCATACTGCTGCCGCGCTTCCTTAGCCCGCTCATCTATGGCCTGAGAGATGAGAGCTTGAGG
Source organism: Oncorhynchus tshawytscha (assembly GCF_018296145.1). Lineage (NCBI taxonomy): Eukaryota > Metazoa > Chordata > Actinopteri > Salmoniformes > Salmonidae > Oncorhynchus > Oncorhynchus tshawytscha. The sequence goes on from NC_056442.1 coordinate 33,885,364, forward strand.
TGCTACGTGATGAGAGATGTACTGTGCTGCTCACACAAACACAGGTTCAGTGTCAAGGTCAGGGTCAGCCCCAGAGCCCCGGCCACCACACAGACACTGGGTCAGGGTCAGCCCCAGAGCCCCGGCCACCACACAGACACTGGGTAAGGGTCAGCCCCAGAGCCCCGGCCAATCTGTATATTAGTCAATTAAAATATCTCAAAAGAGTAAAACCCTGGCTGGATGAAAGGGGTGTCTTTAAAAAAACGTTTTCTTCAAACACAGAAGCTTACTTTGGCATTGAGAAGGTTGCTTTACAGTAAACTGGAACACCAGATGTCATTATTATTATATTATAGCACAGATACTGTAACTTGAGCCACTGGGCTAGATGAATGACTTGCAGTTTCTTTGGCAAAATAAAAATATTGATATTGAAAGCAATAAGGGTTAGATTATTTGATATTCAGAGTTATTATAAAACCATTTAATGAGACTAATATACGTAGAGTGGAAAGGCGGAGGGACTGAGCACATTAACACATTATAATTCCAAAGTGCAAACTGTTGCTATAAAGTTGGAGCAAAACCAGTTTTCCAAATGACTATACCTACCTACTGTAACATGAATGTTCATTAATCATGCAACTTCATGTATGAGATTGTTATTTATAAATGAACAGGCGTTCTCAAACATTCCTCCTGATGACAGATGATGTGAAGTAATGACTGCTCATATCTCAGCTGTCAGAGCGGCTCGTGCTCTGCTGAGATAGAACATTGGGAGAGAATCACACAGAATGGCAGGACCGTTCAAGCGCAGCTTTCCTAACGTAGGACAGTTTTGAGTCAATTTAAGAAACTGACATAAATGTCATAATTTTACAGCAAGACCACAATGGCGATTAGAGTCGACCAAAAACCTGCTGCAAGTTTAGGCAACATTTACATTTTAAACTTCATCCAGAACATAATGTGCGTGCAAAATGCTATATTATTTCAAATCCATTTACAAAGTCTGTGTTACAATCAATTCGATTCCATTATCTTTGGTGAGATGTATACGTCCTTATTGAACGTCAAACAAGCCATGAATGTTGAAAGCCAACTTATTGATCATTTAGAAACTTATATCGAACATGATTCGGAGAGACTTTGAAGACATCAAAAGGTGAGTGACAGTTGGATAGATACAGTGGTGTAAAGTACTTAAGTAAAATATTTAAAGTACTACTTAAGTAGTTTTTGGGGTATCTGTAATTTACTATTTATCTTTTTGACAACTTTTAGTTTTGTTCCACTACATTCCTAGAGTTGACTCACTAAACACAAATGCATTGTTTGTAAATGATGTCTCTGTGTTGGAGTGTGCCCCTCACTATCCGTAAATTAAAATAACAAGAAATCATACAGTCTGGTTTGCTTAATATAAAGAATGTGAAATGATTGATACTTTTACTTTTTACCTTTTTTATATTCCGCTACATACTACTATTATGATTCATGATACTATTATCTTCTAGGTAACTAGAAGGAACTGGAAGGAACTAGAAGGAACTTAACATTAGTAATTCATTAAATATACTATTAGCCTATCATGAACTCAAAATGCATTCTAGGGGCAGGTTGATTTCCATGGAAAGCCTCATGCATATATCATTGCATGGTTGTCTCCCCCTTGTCCATCTATCATGGTATTACCGTAGAGTGAAGTCTTCTCTCTAACTTATAACTGCAAAGGTTGCAGACTTGCACAGTGAGGTGTACAATGGACCATCAGCTGTTATGGCAAACCCTTTGGTGGCGTTCACATTTATCAAGCTCTTGCAGTCCGTGTGGCTGAATCTAGTCTACAGTGATGAAGCACAAGAGAACACCAAATGTTATGTCCCTTTTAAAAACACACCATGTCATTATAACTGATATCCCCACTTGGTGCCTGAGGGGCTACATGAGGGGAGATGTCCTGCGCTGCTCACACAGACACAGGGTCAGAATCAGCCCCAGAGCCCCGGCCACCAAGCCCAGGCTCAAATGAACTGGTACACAAGCAGAGCCACTGGTCAAGTCAATGACTTTATTTGAGTCTGTACAGACTAGTAGCCTAGATATGCTACCTATTGTAATGCACAACCTCAACCTTTTGTATATTAGTCAATTAAAATATATCAAAAGAGTCCAACCCTGGCTGAATGACAAACATTATAGCATTATAAAGCATGTGTACTTTCATTCTTAGATGTTAAGTCCCCAGTGGAGCTGACTTGAATTGTCACATTTTCTGGCCTATCCAGACAAAGAATCGATTTGCTCTCCCTCTGAGTGATGGAGCCCAGACTGGGAGACGGCAATTGAAATGTGACAGTTCTGCAAATCCAACAGTTGTGGTTTAATCTTTCTGTGATATTCCCAGCCGGATTTACAGCTCTTAACATAAAAGAATGCTGAGCAATTTCATAGAATTTAAACAAGACCACTTTCTCTTGGTCACAGAGGAATGAAATCACATTGAGCCTCATTCTGACCTGAGTTTAAATGGAACGTAATTCCGTTTTTATTCCGTTCTCTCTATGAGTATTCTGACCTTGAACTTAAGCATGAGAATAGCATGCTATTCACCTGCTATTCGTTTGGGGTGGAGATCAAATAAATAAAGGTGTGGCCAGGTGTGTCTGATACGCCGTATTCTGACCTTGACTTAATTCCCTAATAAAAGCCTTTATGTTCATCAGTCCACGGTAAGACAAATTGTCTATAAATGGAGAAAGTTCAGTGGGACGTGGACCCCACTTCACCATAGTCCTTGTCCGCCTCTTAGCCCGCCTCCGTGGCCTCTTTAGAGCGGCGACCCTCGCCGCCGACCTCAGACTGGGGACCCTAGCAATGGGTCCCGAATGGACGGGAGATTCCAGGCAATGCCGGAGTGAAGGACGACTCCGGCAGCGCCGGACAGGCGGGAGACTCTGGCAGCGCTGGACAGGCGGGAGCACCTGTAGGGAGGAGACAGAGAGACAGCCTGGTGCAGGGGGCTGCCACCGGAGGGCTGGTGCGTGGAGGAGGTACCGAATACACAGGGCCGTGGAGGCGCACTGGAGGTCTCGAGCTAATGGCCTGCACAACCCGTCCTGGCTGGATGGTGACTCTAGCCCGGAACGTGTGGGGCGCAGGCACAGGACGCACTGGGCTGTGCAGACACACGGGAGACACAGTGCGCAGCGCCGGCGCAGGATATCCTGGCCCAAGGAGACGCACTGGCTGTCTGGAGAGCAGGGCTGGCACTATCCGCCCTGGCTGGATCCTCACCCTAGCCCGGCAGATGTGGGGAGCCGGGATGTAGCGTACCGGGCTAAGCACGCGTACTGGGGACACCGTGCGCTCCACCGCATAACATGGTGCCTGACCAGTACGACGCCTGCCACGGTAAGCACGGCTTGGAGAGCTGTAGCGCTGAGCTGGCACAGGACGTTCAGGGCTAGGGAGGCGCACAGGAGGCCTGGTGCATGGGGCTGGCACAGTCTTCACCAGACGGCTAGCACGCACCTCAGGACGAGTATGAAGAGCTGACTCAGGTGACATCAAATCCCAGACACGCTCCGTCGGGCGGATGTCGTGCCTCATGCACCAACACAGCAACTCCCTCATAACTCTCTCATCCAATCTCCCCATCAACTCCTTCACTGTCTCTGCTTCGCTCCCTTCACTCACCTCCAATTCCGCCCTGACCGGCTCTGGTTCCATCCTTGGCTCCTTATGGTAAGCACGGGAAGTTGGCTCAGGTCTGACTCCTGACTCTGCCACACTCCCCGTGTGCCCCCCCCTAAGAAATTCCTTGGGTTTCCTTGCCAGCCATGTTCCCTGGTATCGCTGGTTCCCTTTTCCTGCTGCCTCCGCTCTCCTTGCTGCCTCCACCTGTTCCCATGGTAGGCGATCCCTTCCAGCCAGGATCTCCTCCCATGTGTAGGATCCCTTGCCGTTCAAGATGTCCTCCCATGTCCATTCCTCCTTTTCACCGTGCTGCTTGGTCCTTTGGTGGTGGGTAGTTCTGTAACGATTCTCCTCGTCATCTGAGGAAGAGTAGTCAAGATCGGACCAATGTGCAGCGTGGTATGTGTCCATGTTAATATTTAATAAATCAACTGAACACTGAATAACAAAACAACAAAGAGAGTGAACGAAACACTCCTGTAAGGTGCAAACAAACAAAACAGAAAACAACTACCCACAACTCATAGTGGGAAAACAGGCTGCCTAAGTATGATTCTCAATCAGCGACAACAATTGACAGCTGCCTCTGATTGAGAACCATACTAGGCCGAACTCAAAAACCAACATAGAAAAACAAACATAGACTGCCCACCCAACTCACGCCCTGACCATACTAAAACAAAGATATAATAACAGAACTCAGGTCAGAACGTGACAAGGACAACGACCCAAAACACAGAAGTAATTCAACAACAGAAGAAAATACACCTTCTGGAGTGGCCCAGTCAGAGTCCTGACCTCAACCCGATTTAAAATTCTGTGGCATGACCTCGAGAGCGGTTCACACCAGACATCCTAAGAATATTGCTGAATTGAAACAGTTTTGTGAAGATGAACGGTCCAAAATTCTCCCTGACCATTGTGCAGGTCTGATCTGCAACTACAGAAAACGTTTGGTTGAGTTTATTGCTGCCAAAGGAGGGTCAACCAGTTATTAAATCCAAGGCTTCACATACTTAACCACCCTACACTGTGAATGTTTACACGGTGTGTTCAATAAAGACATGAAAACATATAATTGTTTGTGTGTTATTAGTTTAAGCAGACTGTGTTTGTCTGTTGTTGTGACTTAGATGAAGATATTTGGGGAGTTTCATCCATTCTTCTCCTCAGATCTTCTCAAGCTCTGTCAGCTTGGTTTGGGAGCATTGCAGCACAGCTATTTTTGTTCTCTCCAGAGATGTTCGATGGGGTTCAAGTCCGGGCTCTGGCTGGGCCCCTCAAGGACATTCAGAGACTTATCCCGAAGCCATTCCTGCATTGTCTTGATTGTGTGCTTAGGGTCGTTGTCCTGTTGGAAGGTGAACCTTCACCCCAGTCTGAGTTCAGGAGCGCTCTGGAGCAGGTTTTCATCAAGGATCTCTCTGTTCTTTGCTCCGTTCAACTTTCCCTCGATCCTGACTAGTCTCCAAGTCCATGCCGCTGAAAAACATCCCCACAGCATGATGCTGCCACCACCATGCTTCCCCGTAGGGATGGTGCCAGGTCTCCTCTAGACGTGACGCTTGGCTTTCAGGCCAAAGAGTTCCATCTTGGTTTCATCAGACCAGAGAATCTTGTTTCTCATGGTCTGAGATTCTTTAGCTGCCTTTTGGCAAACTCCAAGCGGATGTCATCTACCTTTTACTGAGGAGTGACTTCTGTCTGGCCACTCTACAATAAAGGCCTGATTGGTGGAGTGCTGCAGAGATGGTTGTCCTTCTGGAAGTTTCTCCCATCTCCATAGAGGAACTTTAGAGCTCTGTCAGATTGACCATCGGGTTCTTGGTCACCTCCCTGACCAAGGCCCTTCTCCCCCGATTGCTCAGTTTGGCTGGGCAGCCAGCTCTAGGAAGAGTCTTGGTCATTCCAAACTTCTTTCATCTAAGAATGATGGAGGCCACTGTGTTCTTGGGGACCTTCAATGCTGCAGACATATTTTGGTACCCTTCCCCAGATCTGTGCCTCGACAAAATCCTTTCCCTAGAGCTTCTATGGACAATTCCTTCAACCCCATGACTTGGTTTTTGCTGTGACATGCACTGTAATTGCAGGACTTTATATAGACAGGCGTGTGCTTTTCCAAAACAGGTCCAATCAATAGAATTTACCACAGGTTATCGCAACTCAGGATATGACCCAGATCCAGACACGGGAGGCCGATAGTACAGTTCTCAGATGCTTTATTAGAAACACGAGGCAGGAAAGGGCAGGTTGAGGGCAAGCAGAGGTTTGCGATCAGGTCCAAGTCAGGCAGGTAAAGGACAGCAGGCAGGCTCGGGGTCAGGGCTGACAGAATGGTCAAAACCGGTCAAACTAGGAAACAGAACTAGAGAAACAGGAAGGCGGGAGAGAACGCTGGTAAGACCTGACAAGACAAGACAAACTGGCAACAGACAAACAGAGAACACAGGTATAAATACACAGGGGATAATGGGAAGATGGGCGACACCTGGAGGGGGGTGGAGACAGGCACAAAGACAGGTTAAACAGATCAGGGTGTGACACAGGTGGGCTCCAATCAAGTTGTAGAAACATCTCAAGGATGATCAATGGAAACAGGCTGTGCCTGTGCTCAATATTGAGTCTCATAGCAAAGGGTCTCAATACTTATGTAAATAAGGTACTGTATTTCTGTTTTTTTATTTTTTATGCATTTAATGCAGTTTTCGCTTTGTCATTATGGGTTATTGTGTGTAGATCGCTCAGTTTTTTTTATTTGATCCATTTTAGAATAAGGCTGTAACGTAACAAAATGTGGAAAAAGTCTAGGGGTCTGAATACTTTCCGAAGGCACTGCATGTTATGATGACTTGATCAGGAGAATAATAAAATACCCCAGTTCCTCCCAAGAAAACCTGCAAGGAAATCAAATATTTACTGTACTTCTTCTTCTCATAAAGTGCACTTGATTTGATCTTTAGGCCAGAAACCCACCCGGCCTCTACAGTGGTAGGGGAAACACTAACATGTCTTAATTAACCTGTTTCCCGGTTAGAGTATAATCAACTGTTATTGGAATGTTTTCATGTCTATAGTCCTACATTATTACTACTCATATAATGTCCTCTTTCTCTACACGTCTAAGTTGGGTTTCTTTTGATATTCAAACTTTTTTATTGATTAATAAGGCAGCCCCATCATTTTCAGGTGTGTTCCCTTACAAAAAAGTCACAAACTTTTTTGGGCTGTTATAATTTTCACGAGTCAGACATGGTTTTCGGACACGTATGTGAAGTTTCCCATTTTAATTCTTCACGTTTTTCCCTCATGATTTATTTTCCCTTCACATATGTATTTTTCACTACTTCCAGCTACATCTGGTCTCCCATAGAGGGGTCGACCAAAACTGACCGTGCTTAACTTCAGAGGCAATCCAGCAGTGGAATGCAGGGTGAGATCAGTGGCATTTCTAAGATTTTAAGACATTTGGGCTTTGCCCAAAGCCAGTAAGGGATCTGGGGTTATCCTCCCCTGGCATAAAAAATAAGGAATTTTAACAGCTAAGTGCATGAATTTGATGTGCTTTGATATGAACATTGAGAGATTAGAACATTGAGAGATTATATATTTTTCAGTTAACTTGTCTCGTGTATCCTCATCTCTCTTCCTGTCCTGTTTGGAAAAAGTGTATAAAGCAAACAATTGTTTTAATAGTAATTTCACAGGCTTTTTCACCTCAACTGCAAATGTTTTGTAAACCGTGTTTTACGTTTTCACTGTATTTCACCTGTTATAATTTGGGCAAATAAATAAAACGAATTAGAATCTATAGAGCAGCTTGAAGTGATATAGTCTGCTCTGTGCTCATCAAACCCTCTGCATCTCTTCTGTCACTTTCTCAGTGTCTTGTCTTTTGCTGTCTTGTGTCTTGTCTGTTGCTGTCTCGGGTTCTTGTTTGTTAGTGTCTCCTTTGTCTATCCTCTTCTGTTAAGGCCTGTTTTGTTCTTCTGGTGTCACTCTCCATCATATCCTACTCTTCTGTTGCTATCAAGGAACTTGAGCAATACTTATGAGCATGACGCATTTTGAGAATGGCATGAAATTAATTTATCTCTTGAGAAATCAAGACTATCAAAAACTGTAGAATAAGGAAATTCCTCTTCCCGGAGATGTTTTGTGTCATAGTGGTTTATGGTGAAATATGTATTAAACGCCCACAACCCATCCCTCCCAAACCTTTACGTTCTCCATCAGAGGACAAGTTGAGGCTAGTTCATTATATCTTATTCATCTTAGGGATCTGTAACGGTTTTCTAGTGGTGATGAAGGAGAGTCGGACCAAACTGCAGCGTGTCGATTGAGATTCATGTTTAATCAAACAAAGAAACACGAACACTACACAAAACAATAAACGTAATCGAAACCGAAACAGCCTATCTAGTGCAAACTAACCGAGAGTACACATAGGACACTAAGGACAATCACCCACGACAAACTCAAATAATATGGCTGCCTAAATATGGTTCCCAATCAGAGACAACGATAAGCACCTGCCTCTGATTGAGAACCACTCCAGACAGCCATAGACTTTGCTAGATAACCCACTAAGCTACAATCCCAATACCACCACCAAAACCCCAAGACAAACACACCACAATTACAAAAACCCCATGCCACACCCTGGCCTGACCAAATACATAAAGATAAACACAAAATACTTTGACCAGGGCGTGACAGAACCCCCTAAGGTGCGGACTCCCGAACGCACCTCAAAACAATAGGGAGGGTCCGGGTGGGCGTCTGTCCATGGTGGCGGCTCCGGCGCGGGACGTGGACCCCACTCAGTTAATGTCTTAGTCCCCTCTCCTTTCGTCCCTGGATAGTCCACCTTGCCGCCGACCATGGCCTAGTAGTCCTCACCCAGAACCCCACTGGACTGAGGAGCAGATCGGGACTGAAGGACAGCTCGGGACTGAGGCAGCTCGGGACTGAGGGGAAGCTCGGGAGTGAGAGAAAGCTCAGGAGTGAGAGGAAGCTCAGGAGTGAGAGGAAGCTCAGGAGTGAGAGGAAGCTCAGGCAGGTAGATAGATCTACCAGATCCTGGCTGGCTGGTGGTTTCAGCAGATCCTGGCTGACTGGATCTGGAAGAGTCTGGTTGATGGCAGATCTGGAAGAGGCTGACTGGCAGATCTGGAAGAGTCTGGTCGACTGGCAGATCTGGAAGAGTCTGGTTGACTGGCAGATCTGGAAGAGTCTGGTTGACTGGCAGATCTGGAAGAGTCTGGTTGACTGGCAGATCTGGAAGAGTCTGGTTGACTGGCAGATCTGGAAGAGTCTGGTTGACTGGCAGATCTGGAAGAGTCTGGCTGACTGGCAGATCTGGCGGCGCTGGGCAGCCCGGCGGCGCTGGGCAGCCCGGCGGCGCTGGGCAGACCGGCGGCGCTGGGCAGACCGGCGGCGCTGGGCAGACCGGCGGCGCTGGGCAGACCGGCGACGCTGGGCAGACCGGCGACGCTGGGCAGACCGGCGACGCTGGGCAGACCGGCGACGCTGGGCAGACCGGCGACGCTGGGCAGACCGGCGACGCTGGGCAGACTGGGCAGACTGACGCTGGGCAGACTGACGACGCTGGGCAGACTGGCGGTGCTGGGCAGACTGGCGGTGCTGGGGACAGATGCTGGGCAGACTGACGACGCTGGGCAGACTGGCGATGCTGGGCAGACTGGCGATGCTGGGCTGACTGGCGACGCTGGGCAGACTGGGGGCACTGGCGGCGCTGGGCAGACTGGCGGCACTAGCTGCTCCATATAGGCTGACAGCTCTGGCGGCTTCTTACAGACTGACCGCTCTTGCGGCTCCGTGCTGACTGGCAGATCCTTGCAGACTGGCAGCTCCTTACAGACTGACAGCTCCTTGCAGACTGACAGCTGCAGACTTGCAGACTGACAGCTCCTTGTAGACTGGCAGCTCCTGCAGACTGGCAGCAGACTGGCAGCTCCTTGCAGACTGGCAGCTCCTTGCAGACTGGCAGCTCTATGCAGACTGACAGCTCTGGCTGCTTCATGCAGACTGACAGCTCTGGCTGCTCCATGTAGACTGGCTGCTTCATGCAGACTGGCAGCTCGGGCTGCTTCATGTAGACTGACAGCTCTGGCTGCTCCATGCAGACTGACAGCTCTGGCTGCTCCATGTAGACTGGCTGCTTCATGCAGACTGACAGCTCTGGCTGCTTCATGCAGACTGGCAGCTCTGGCTGCGCTGAACAGGCAGGAGACTCCGGCAGCGCTGGAGATGAGGAAAGCTCTAACAGCGCTAGATAGGCGGGAGACTCCGGCAGCGCAGGAGAGGAGAAAGGCTCCGACAGCGCTGGAGAGGCGAGGCGCACTGTAGGCCTGATGCGTGGTGCTGGTACTGGTGGTACTGGACCGAGGACACGCACAGGAAGCCTGGTGCGGGGAGCTGCTACCGGAGGGCTGGGGTGTGGAGGTGGTACTGGATAGACCGGACCGTGCAGGCGCACTGGAGCTCTTGAGCACCGAGCCTGCCCAACCTTACCTGGCTCGATGCCCACTCTAGCCCACCTACGAGGAGCTGGTGCCTGCACCGGGATAACACGGTGCCTGCCCGGTCTCTCTAGCCCCCGGTAACCACAGGAAGTTTGCACAGGTCTCCTACCTGGCGTAGCCATACTCCCTGTGAGCCCCCCCCAATAAATTTTTGGGGCTGACTCTCGGGCTTCCGTCCGCGCCGCCGTGCTTGCTTCGCCAACCTCATTCTCCGATAACCTTCCGCGCACTGCTCCATCGAATCCCAGGCGGGCTCCGGCACTCTCCCTGGGTCGACCGCCCACCTGTCTATCTCCTCCCAAGAAGTATAGTCCATACTGTACTCCTCTTTGGGCTGCTCCTGTTGCCTCCTCTCCTGCTGCACCTGTTGCCTCTCCTGCTGCTCCTGCCTGTTGACACGCTGCTTGGTCCGTTGGTGGTGGGTGATTCTGTAACGGTTTTCTAGTGGTGATGAAGGAGAGTCGGACCAAACTGCAGCGTGTCGATTGAGATTCATGTTTAATCAAACAAAGAAACACGAACACTACACAAAACAATAAACGTAATCGAAACCGAAACAGCCTATCTAGTGCAAACTAACCGAGAGTACACATAGGACACTAAGGACAATCACCCACGACAAACTCAAAGAATATGGCTGCCTAAATATGGTTCCCAATCAGAGACAACGATAAGCACCTGGCTCTGATTGAGAACCACTCCAGACAGCCATAGACTTTGCTAGATAACCCACTAAGCTACAATCCCAATACCACCACCAAAACCCCAAGACAAACACACCACAATTACAAAAACCCCATGCCACACCCTGGCCTGACCAAATACATAAAGATAAACACAAAATACTTTGACCAGGGCGTGACAGGATCATGTACAGTGCATTCGGAAAGTAGTCAGACCCCTTGACGTTTTCCACATTTTGTTACGTTACAGCCTTATTCTAAAATTGATTTAAAAATATATTTTCTCATGAATCTCCACACAATATCCCATAAGGACAAAGCAAAAACAGGTTTTTAGAAATGTTATAAAATGGATTAAAAAAAAAAAAAAAAAAAAAAAAAAAAAAATATATATATATATATATATATATATATATATTTACGTAAGTATTCAGACCCTTTGCTATGAGACTTGAAATTGAGCTCTGGTGCATCCTGTTCCCATTGATTGTCCTTGAGATGTTTCTAAAACTTGATTGGAGTTCACCTGCGGTAAATTAAATTGATTGGACATGATTTGGAAAGGCACACACCTATCTATATAAGGTCCCACAGTGCATGTCACAGCAAAAACCAAGTCATGAGATCAAAGGAATTGTCCGTAGAGCTCCGAGACAGGATCGTGTCGAGGCACAGAGTGTACCAAAACATTTCAGCAGCATTGAAGGTCCCAAAGAACACAGTGGCCCCCATCATTCATGGAAGAAGTTTGGAAACATCAAGACTTCATAGAGCTGGCCGCCCAGCAAAACTGAGCAAAACTGAGCAATAGGGGGAGAAGGGCCTTGGTCTGGGAGGTGAACAAGAACCTGATGGTCACTCTGATAGAGCTCCAGAGTTCCTCTGTGGAGATGGGAGAACCTTCCAGAAGGTCAACCATCTCTGCAGCACTCCACCAATCAGGCCTTTATGGTAGAGTGGCCAGACAGAAGCCACTCCTCAGTAAAAGGTACATGACAGCCCGCTTACTCTCAGACCAGGAGAAATACTTTCCGAATGCACTGTATATTGTCATGAAATTTTCTGTGTGCATATCAAGGCGTTGTTTTCCTCAACATTTCAGATTTGCAGACATAGACCATTCCTCAAGCAGGCCACACTGAAAAATGCAGAATCTGACAGACCTACCAGGCAATGCCATCAACTCACATAAGAGTTGTCTGTGATAATCAAGGTGTGTGTGGTGTTCCCTTTCTTCTGCATCTTTCTCTACTGCATTGTGGTCATGCTGCACACCTTCGCCTCCCACAGACAATTCCTGGACAACTCCCGATACGTCCTGTTTGCCTACATGCTGATCAATGACACTGCAACTCCTCTCCTCTGTCCTCCTCTTCCTCTTCATTGTGGCAACGTGAAGTTTGCTATCATCTACTGTGCCCCTCTACTCTTCTTCTCCACCTCCACCTTCCACAACACCCCTCTGATCCTGGCAGCTATGTCCCTGGAGCGCTACGTGGCCATCTTCTATCCTCTGCAGCGTCCAGCTGCCTGGCACGCTGACCGTATCTGGATCATCATCCTGAGCTTGTGGCTGGTCAGCTGCATCCTGCCCATTGTGGACTTCTCTCTGGGAGAGCCTCAGCCTGGCGTGATCGTCCTCTCCACCCTGGTGCTCTGCAAAACCCTGGTCCCCATCTCATCCCCAATCCAGACGCTGTTCAAGGTGTTGCTCAACGGGCTGTTCTTCGCTGTGTTGGCGGCCATCATCGTGTTCACCTACATGAGGATCCTGCTGGAGACCAGGAAGATGCGTCAGGACCGGGCGTCGGTAACCAAGGCCATGCATACAGTGCTGCTCCAAGGTTTTCAGTTGCTGCTGTGCATGATCGCCTTCACCCACTCGGTCTTAGAGAGCCTCATCAGTATGCACGCTGGCTGGCTGAGCACATCACCTTCAACTACTTCTGCTTCATTTTGCTGCCCCGCTTCCTCAGCCCAATTATCTACAGCCTGAGAGATGGGAGTCTGTCCTGTGCTGCTCACACAAACACAGGATCAGTCCCAGAGGCCCGGCCACCAAGCCCAGGGTCAAAATAACTGCTCCCGAAGTGGAACCACTGGTTAAATCAATGTTTTTATTTGAATCTGTACAGACTAGTAGCCTGTTTTATGTTAAAAAGAGGAAAACCCTGGCTGGATGACAGCCATAATGTCATTATAAAGCAGGTGTCTTTTAACACTTATATTTGTTGGTTGCTATCTAACAAAACTGTACATTTTTCTTGAAACAGAGAGGCTTGCTTTGGAATAGAGAAGATTTCTTCACAATTTGAAAAGACTTCCAGAAACCGTAAACTCGTACACTAGGTGTCACTGTAATTCCAAATTTATCAAGAGGTGCAGCTTGGGTTACCACACTGGCAGTGGTGAAGAAGGTATTAAATTGTCACGCTTGAGTAAAAGTAAAGATACCTTAATAGAAAATGACTGAAGTAAAAGTAAAGTTAATGTAGATTCTATTTGATTAGATAGATTGAAATTGTACATTAAACATCATAGCATAGTTGAAAGATATGTGTTGCGTAGAAACACGAAGTGGGTGGCCAGCAGAGATAGGCGGGATGGGCTGAAGGAAGCTGAGGGTTGGGATGTGGAATTGGAGACAAGTGGGAGTGGAGTTGCTGTGAGAGAGAGAGAATGATGGTCAAAAGATAAAGGTGAAAAAAGTCTAAATTAAACATAATAAAAGTATATTTGAATGACACTTAGTGGCAGTGTTTTTACAACTAATGTCGGTTTTCCTGAGGCTGATGCTGTGCAGGTGTTTGTACACATGCATACGCACACACTCTCATTCAAATAAACACATACAAGAACACACACGTGTAATAGTGCCAGACATGCACACAAACATATACAGTTGGCATTGCTGTTATGATTTCAGTTGTCCTTGATGTCCATTGTTTTAAATGTATTATTCATTATTTGCTGTTTTCTTCTGTCTTTACCTTTTTTCTCTTTAGTTCATTCTCTTGGTTGTTGGTGCTGTGGGGGGATCTTGGGGGTGGGGAATGGAATTAATTGTATTTGTTTTCTTCCGGGGGTGACTGTAGGAGGGGTCTCGAATGGTTGAGGGACAGCTTTTGGGGAACTGCGGGGGGGATCTTGGAGGATTCGGGTGTCACAAGATTGTGATCATGAAAAAGGAAACTATGACATATTTTATATCACTATCATGCACACGCACCCTCACACATAAGGATGGCTCTGTTGCAGAAAGACTGATACATGTTTGATAGTGGTAGTAGACACCCTCACACATAAGGATGGCTCTGTTGCAGAAAGACTGATACATGTTTGATAGTGGTAGTAGACACCCTCACACATAAGGATGGCTCTGTTGCAGAAAGACTGATACATGTTTGATAGTGGTAGTAGACACCCTCACACATAAAGATGGCTCTGTTGCAGAAAGACTGATACATGTTTGATAGTGGTAGTAGACACCCTCACACATAAGGATGGCTCTGTTGCAGAAAGACTGATACATGTTTGATAGTGGTAGTAGACACCCTCACACATAAGGATGGCTCTGTTGCAGAAAGACTGATACATGTTTGATAGTGGTAGTAGACACCCTCACACATAAGGATGGCTCTGTTGCAGAAAGACTGATACATGTTTGATAGTGGTAGTAGACACCCTCACACATAAGGATGGCTCTGTTGCAGAAAGACTGATACATGTTTGATAGTGGTAGTAGACACCCTCACACATAAGGATGGCTCTGTTGCAGAAAGACTGATACATGTTTGATAGTGGTAGTAGACACCCTCACACATAAGGATGGCTCTGTTGCAGAAAGACTGATACATGTTTGATAGTGGTAGTAGACACCCTCACACATAAGGATGGCTCTGTTGCAGAAAGACTGATACATGTTTGATAGTGGTAGTAGACACCCTCACACATAAGGATGGCTCTGTTGCAGAAAGACTGATACATGTTTGATAGTGGTAGTAGACACCCTCACACATAAGGATGGCTCTGTTGCAGAAAGACTGATACATGTTTGATAGTGGTAGTAGACACCCTCACACATAAGGATGGCTCTGTTGCAGAAAGACTGATACATGTTTGATAGTGGTAGTAGACACCCTCACACATAAGGATGGCTCTGTTGCAGAAAGACTGATACATGTTTGATAGTGGTAGTAGACACCCTCACACATAAGGATGGCTCTGTTGCAGAAAGACTGATACATGTTTGATAGTGGTAGTAGACACCCTCACACATAAGGATGGCTCTGTTGCAGAAAGACTGATACATGTTTGATAGTGGTAGTAGACACCCTCACACATAAGGATGGCTCTGTTGCAGAAAGACTGATACATGTTTGATAGTGGTAGTAGACACCCTCACACATAAGGATGGCTCTGTTGCAGAAAGACTGATACATGTTTGATCGTGGTAGTAGACACCCTCACACATAAGGATGGCTCTGTTGCAGAAAGACTGATACATGTTTGATCGTGGTAGTAGACACCCTCACACATAAGGATGGCTCTGTTGCAGAAAGACTGATACATGTTTGATAGTGGTAGTAGACACCCTCACACATAAGGATGGCTCTGTTGCAGAAAGACTGATACATGTTTGATAGTGGTAGTAGACACCCTCACACATAAGGATGGCTCTGTTGCAGAAAGACTGATACATGTTTGATAGTGGTAGTAGACACCCTCACACATAAGGATGGCTCTGTTGCAGAAAGACTGATACATGTTTGATCGTGGTAGTAGACACCCTCACACATAAGGATGGCTCTGTTGCAGAAAGACTGATACATGTTTGATCGTGGTAGTAGACACCCTCACACATAAGGATGGCTCTGTTGCAGAAAGACTGATACATGTTTGATAGTGGTAGTAGACACCCTCACACATAAGGATGGCTCTGTTGCAGAAAGACTGATACATGTTTGATAGTGGTAGTAGACACCCTCACACATAAGGATGGCTCTGTTGCAGAAAGACTGATACATGTTTGATAGTGGTAGTAGACACCCTCACACATAAGGATGGCTCTGTTGCAGAAAGACTGATACATGTTTGATAGTGGTAGTAGACACCCTCACACATAAGGATGGCTCTGTTGCAGAAAGACTGATACATGTTTGATAGTGGTAGTAGACACCCTCACACATAAGGATGGCTCTGTTGCAGAAAGACTGATACATGTTTGATAGTGGTAGTAGACACCCTCACACATAAGGATGGCTCTGTTGCAGAAAGACTGATACATGTTTGATAGTGGTAGTAGACACCCTCACACATAAGGATGGCTCTGTTGCAGAAAGACTGATACATGTTTGATAGTGGTAGTAGACACCCTCACACATAAGGATGGCTCTGTTGCAGAAAGACTGATACATGTTTGATCGTGGTAGTAGACACCCTCACACATAAGGATGGCTCTGTTGCAGAAAGACTGATACATGTTTGATCGTGGTAGTAGACACCCTCACACATAAGGATGGCTCTGTTGCAGAAAGACTGATACATGTTTGATAGTGGTAGTAGACACCCTCACACATAAGGATGGCTCTGTTGCAGAAAGACTGATACATGTTTGATAGTGGTAGTAGACACCCTCACACATAAGGATGGCTCTGTTGCAGAAAGACTGATACATGTTTGATAGTGGTAGTAGACACCCTCACACATAAGGATGGCTCTGTTGCAGAAAGACTGATACATGTTTGATAGTGGTAGTAGACACCCTCACACATAAGGATGGCTCTGTTGCAGAAAGACTGATACATGTTTGATAGTGGTAGTAGACACCCTCACACATAAGGATGGCTCTGTTGCAGAAAGACTGATACATGTTTGATAGTGGTAGTAGACACCCTCACACATAAGGATGGCTCTGTTGCAGAAAGACTGATACATGTTTGATAGTGGTAGTAGACACCCTCACACATAAGGATGGCTCTGTTGCAGAAAGACTGATACATGTTTGATAGTGGTAGTAGACACCCTCACACATAAGGATGGCTCTGTTGCAGAAAGACTGATACATGTTTGATAGTGGTAGTAGACACCCTCACACATAAGGATGGCTCTGTTGCAGAAAGACTGATACATGTTTGATCGTGGTAGTAGACACCCTCACACATAAGGATGGCTCTGTTGCAGAAAGACTGATACATGTTTGATAGTGGTAGTAGACACCCTCACACATAAGGATGGCTCTGTTGCAGAAAGACTGATACATGTTTGATCGTGGTAGTAGACACCCTCACACATAAGGATGGCTCTGTTGCAGAAAGACTGATACATGTTTGATAGTGGTAGTAGACACCCTCACACATAAGGATGGCTCTGTTGCAGAAAGACTGATACATGTTTGATAGTGGTAGTAGACACCCTCACACATAAGGATGGCTCTGTTGCAGAAAGACTGATACATGTTTGATAGTGGTAGTAGACACCCTCACACATAAGGATGGCTCTGTTGCAGAAAGACTGATACATGTTTGATAGTGGTAGTAGACACCCTCACACATAAGGATGGCTCTGTTGCAGAAAGACTGATACATGTTTGATAGTGGTAGTAGACACCCTCACACATAAGGATGGCTCTGTTGCAGAAAGACTGATACATGTTTGATCGTGGTAGTAGACACCCTCACACATAAGGATGGCTCTGTTGCAGAAAGACTGATACATGTTTGATAGTGGTAGTAGACACCCTCACACATAAGGATGGCTCTGTTGCAGAAAGACTGATACATGTTTGATAGTGGTAGTAGACACCCTCACACATAAGGATGGCTCTGTTGCAGAAAGACTGATACATGTTTGATAGTGGTAGTAGACACCCTCACACATAAGGATGGCTCTGTTGCAGAAAGACTGATACATGTTTGATAGTGGTAGTAGACACCCTCACACATAAGGATGGCTCTGTTGCAGAAAGACTGATACATGTTTGATAGTGGTAGTAGACACCCTCACACATAAGGATGGCTCTGTTGCAGAAAGACTGATACATGTTTGATAGTGGTAGTAGACACCCTCACACATAAGGATGGCTCTGTTGCAGAAAGACTGATACATGTTTGATAGTGGTAGTAGACACCCTCACACATAAGGATGGCTCTGTTGCAGAAAGACTGATACATGTTTGATAGTGGTAGTAGACACCCTCACACATAAGGATGGCTCTGTTGCAGAAAGACTGATACATGTTTGATAGTGGTAGTAGACACCCTCACACATAAGGATGGCTCTGCTGCAGAAAGACTGATACATGTTTGATCGTGTCTTGATGCTGTATTGTTTGTCCTTCTAATACTGTTCTAATACTTTAATGTTACCCCTTCCTTGTGTTTTTTGTAATAAACCATTTTTAAAAAATTAAAAAGTAAATTTACCCAGTGAACTGTTCCTTGAGTAAAAGTCTAAAAGTACATGGTTTTAAATATACTTAACTATCAAAAGTAAATGGAATTACTCAAATGTACTTAAGTATCAAATTCCTTAAATTAAGCAAACCAGAAGGCACAAAAAAATGTTTTATTGAGAGATGGCCAGGGGCACACTCCAACACTCAGACATGATTTACAAACAAAGTATTTGTTTTTAGTAAATCAGACGGATTAGAGGCAGTAGGGGTGACCAGGGATGTTCTCTTGATAAGTGCATGAATTGAACCATTTTCCTGTCAAAATGTAACGAGTACTTTTGGGTGTCAGGGAAAATGTATGTAGTAAAAAGTACATTATTTTCTTTAGGAATGTAGTGAAGTAAAAGTTGGCAAAAATCTAAATAGTAAAGTACAGATACACAAAATACTACTTAAATAGTACTTTATAGTACTTTTACATAAGTACTTTACACCACTGCGCACTGGATGAATGTGTGCCCATAGGAAGACGTTCAGTTTCTTTGGCGAAATAAAAACACTGATATCTAAAGCAGTAAGGGTTAGATTATTTGATAGTCAGAGTTGTTATAAAATAATTTAATTAGACTAATATATGTTGAGTAGAATGCAGGGACTGGGCACATTTACGCATGACAATTCCAAAGGGAAACTGTTGCAATACATTTTGAGCAAATCCAAATCCTAAAATACCTAATGTAATACGATTGTTCATTAATCATGCAAATTAATATATGAGATTGTTATTGTTGAACCAATCTTCTTGATGACAGATGATGTGAAGTGGTGAAAGCTGATCTCTCAGGTGTGAGCAGCACGCATTGTTGAGAAAGAACATTGCGGAGATTCACACAGAACGGCAGGACCGAGCTAAGCTTTCCCGTAGGGCAGGTTTCAGTGGTTTCAAACAAGAAACTGCGCTACATTTAATAGATTTAAAGCAAGACCCATTGATAGAGATTAGAGTTGACAAAAAATCTATCGCAAGCATAGGCAACTTTTTAAACGTCATCGAGGGCATCATACGCGCGCAAAATGCAATATTATTTCAAATCCATTTACTCAGTCTGTGTTATAATCAATATGATTTTGATTCCATTCTCTTTTGGTGAGATGTATACGTCATTATTGAACGTCAAACAAGCCAGCATTGTTGAAAGACAACTTATTGATCATTTAGAAACTTATATTGAACACGAATCGGAGAGACTTGAAGACATCAAAAGGTGAGTAACAGACAGGGAACGTTGTCATGATGCACGTGTGCTTGATAGTTTATCACTCGTTTATGTTGTAGGCTTAATTTTGAAGGTTTAGAGGGTGTTGTTTTAGAAAGAAAGAGAACAAATAAAGCTAAATAATTGTGTCTAAGAATTAGTAAGCTATATGTTTGGGCTGTGTGTCCTTTATTGTATTTTGTTCCATATAATTTCATGATAGGCTACTATTATCATCATACTTAGGCCTTTGTATTCCTTGCAGAACATATGCCATTAATGAATCATTGGAATGGAAAACCTCATGCATACATCATTGCATGGTTGTCTCCCCTCTGTCCATCTAACATGGTATCACCTTAGGGTGATATTCTCTCTAAACCTTTAGCACTTATAGACTCTTTCTGCAGGTTTTATGCAAAGGTGTCAGAATTGCACAGTGAGGTGTACAATGGACCATCAGCTGCTATGGCAAACCCCTTGGTGGCGTTTACTCTTATCAAGCGCTTGCAGTCCGAGTGGATTAATCTGATCTACAGTGATGAAGCACAAGAGAACACCCAAGGTTGTTTCCCTTTATGACTCTCTTTAAAAACAAATCTGGTCCTTACAACTGACATAACCTGGGACATAAGTTTGACAAAGGTCCATCCCGCTTTTTGTGTTCTGTCGTCACCCCACCCCCACTCACTCCCCCGTGTTGTGTTTCAGCCTTCAGGTCCGGTTACGAGGAGGTAGAGGAGGAGGGAAGCTTGCCAAAACTGGAGGACCTTCAGGGGGCGGCCAATGGGTTGATGAGACTGCAGGATGTGTATGCCCTTCAAGTGGGGGGACTTGTGAGAGGTCACTTCCAGAGGATCACTAACGGCAACCCCATTGACATCTACAGTCCCACAATATCTGTACCTCTTTCTGGGGATGACTGCTTCCTGGTTGGGAAGGTAAGCCACCAATAACTCACCCATTTAATCATTGGCTGCACCTGATTCTCCACCCTTCTCCTCTTGCACACTGTCTCGTATGGATCTAACAAAGATGAAAGCTCCCTCCAGCCAATGGTTACACAAATCCCACACGTAAGCTGAACAGGCATAAGCACTCTTTCATTCCCATGTCCATCATACCTGAACGTCAATAGTACGCCACTGACTAAGGGAATGTACAATATGTATTACTTACAGTATGTGGCTTTATGAGAAGTGTGTATGATAAGGGTAATGTGCAATGTATGTGTTGTGTTGAGTGTGTAATGTACAGTGTCTTTTGGGTCCTGGTCAAAAGTAGTGCACAATAAAGGGAATAGAGAGACATTTGGAAGACGGACGAAGTCTTCCTCATGATGAGTCACTCCTCAATGGATCCTACTGTTTATGTACAGTGGCAGTGCACTCGGTGCACTGTGTGGGAGAGACAGTATGGAAAATACATCATATCTGTTTAGGGAAGTCTAAGAATGTGGAGTAAGGGCCTTTGCCTTCACTTGTGCTAACACCAGGATTATCTGACTGTGACCATGTGTAAACAGATGCTCTGTTTGGCATGTTGCATGCAGTAATAGTTCTTCAACTGCACTTTTGTGGTGGCTAAAACCTAATTGTTAAAACCAGCAGGGTTATCTAAGGGTTAGCTTTATTTCTCATGTTTCCAGGGCCCGTACAAAGCCTCAGTCACCATCAACAATCATAGTAGTACATTTACTTTACGTCGCTCTCTCTTCTCTTCAGCTCTAGATGTGAGAGAATGATATTTACAATGCTAAAAAGGTGTTCACTCTTTCCTTCCAACATATATTTTGAGTATGTTGTAGGAATGTTCAGGAAAATAATGTGTCTCAATTTGTCATTATAAAATGTTTCTGTTGTTTTCTAATGCTAACATCCTGTGGTTGTATGGTAGGTTGCCTATGAGCTGGAGGACTACTACCACTCAGTGCAGTGGCTGGAGGAGTCAGTGCGTCTGTTCCGAGGGGCGGAGGGGGGATGGAGTCCAGAGAATGAGGGAACTCTGGAAGATGCTCTGGATCACCTGGCCTTCTCTCACTTCAAGGTGTGTCTATTTTGCACATAGAAATACAAGTCATTCTGATTTTGAATGT
This sequence comes from Oncorhynchus tshawytscha, assembly GCF_018296145.1. Taxonomy (NCBI): domain Eukaryota; kingdom Metazoa; phylum Chordata; class Actinopteri; order Salmoniformes; family Salmonidae; genus Oncorhynchus; species Oncorhynchus tshawytscha. The sequence continues at coordinate 33,907,026 of NC_056442.1, forward strand.
GATTCTTTAAAAAATAGACCTACTGGTTGAAAATAGTATTTGTAGAGAGATGTGATTCTTTCAGCATTTTGTTGACCAAATGTAACTTTTTTGTTTTGCTTCAGACAGGAAACATCTCCTATGCACTGAGTCTCTCTCAGGAGTTGTTGAACCATGGTAAGCCTGTCTAGTTAAAACATCTCACTTTAGTGTGGCCTGGGGTGGTCCAGCGGTCTAAACTGCTGCCTCTGGATCTCACATAGTATGTTCCGTTGCGAGCATGGGGTTTACTCCGGCCTACTTCCTTTTTCTTTATCCTGTCCAATGAAAATAACATTCTGACTGCATATATCATGGTCACCATCTGCTTTGTATATCAGCCTATTTCCCCATACGGTAGCTGAACCCTGAAGTACTGTATACTTACTGTGCATGATGCAGACATGGACCTGGACCTTACAATTCAGGCCTCCTTTTAATAAAACGACATACATTGACCAGGAAAACATCTGTACTGCTCGCTTGTTTCTATTTTACCAACTGGACGCTGTGATTTGTTTCTCCAAACTCATGGTATCATATTGATGGTATTAACATGATTCCCTTCCTGAAGATCCCATGAACAGGAGAGTTTTGAAGAATGTAGAGAAGTATGAGCGACTACTTGTTGACAATCCACCATTACTGAGCGCTGACACTGGGTTGAAGAGGCCTAACACCACCTATCTACGGACAAGGAACACCTACGAGAGACTGTGTCGGACACAGGGCACTCCGGTATACTCATCTATGATATTGTAATTTCCTCCACCCACCCAGCCGGCTATATGCAGAAGCAATTGAGTGATACATTTGCTTTTAGAAATGCTCCAAACAGAACTGAAATCATGCTGTCCTTTTAAATGTATGACACCATATGAGACACCATATGTGGAAAACTAAGACTTGGCTACATTCTGGAGCTCACAGAGAAAGAAAATAGTTTTTAAAGTTCTGAGGATGAAAAGAAAATACTGCTGCTTTCTTTCCATGTTTCGGATCCAGTAATGACTTCAGATGCCCTTCTCTCCTCACAGCCAATGCGCTATGAAAACCCCCGGCTGTTCTGTGACTATTTCAACAATGACAGTCCTGGGCTACTACTGCAGCCAATCAGACGTGAGGTGCTGAGCATGCAACCATATGTGGTCCTTTACCACAGCTTCATCACTGGCTCAGAGGCAGAGCGCATCAAGGACCTCGCCCAGACAGGGGTGAGTGTCTATCTACTGCCATGGTGTCACCCCTTTTACTCAGAAAAGGCCTATCAGGGCAGTATGTATCAAGCATCTCGGCTAAGAAGTGCCGATCTAGGATCCAGTCCTCCCTGTCCAGTCTTATTCATTATGATCTTAAAGGCTAAATGGATCCTAAATCAGCCATCAAACTCTGATGCTTGATGCATATGGCCCCAGATTCCATTGTCATGACATTACCACATTCACTTTCCAAGTCCATTCAAAATTGTGTCTTTTAAATAACATAACTGATAGGAGACCCTCCTGTGTCATGATTAGTTTTTGTGCATCTGAAGGATTATTAAATGCGTTACATGTCAATGGCCTATTTTATGACTCCAGTAAAGATTGAGCAGGAGAGTGACTCTACACACAGAACACTGTTTGTTTTGGCTCTGCTGGGATAACGGTTATTTTAGGAAATTTCCAATCTGCTTTTTTCCCCCTGTGGTCTGGCTGCTTAGACTGCCACTGAGGTGCTAGTTTTTCACCCGAGTAATAGTTACAGCTTAGATTACAATGGCAGGTATGATAGGATTGATGGATATGATAGTATTGTCATTTCTATTCTTGCATGTTTGTGATCTCAAATACTTCATCTATCAAGGGCTTTAGAAAGGCTCTGTTCTGTGACCTGGTTGCAATATTTACAATATTAAGAAATATTAATAAATAAGTGATACTGCCTGAGAAGCCGGTGTTTGTTGAATATATTGGCACGGGTGTTAAGCCCGAGAACAAGCCGAGGGCCGGCAAACCGTGCCAATTTATCCAACAAACACCGGCTTTGAATGCATAATCACTTTTATACAACGGGTTACCAGCATATTCAAATAATGATTGACATATTTTCATTAAAAAAACATAATTTTGATGAATTTATTCGTACTATTTCATCTTTCCGCAAGATATAGTCCTGACACAAATCTAGGGTTGCGACCCTTTCGTGAGTTCTTTTTGTTCTGTATCAATGGACGCGACCCAGTTGTTCATTCTAAGTGTTCAATTGCCATACAGAATAACAACAGTAGGTGCATTTGTTTAAGCTGTTTTTTAGTGACATTTATTTGGGTACATGATTTCGCCTGACATAAAAAAATGTGCTCTCTCGTTAGGATACTGTTGCTCAGAGGAGTTAGCCAACAACACAACTAACACAATAACTTCAAACTGAAGCTGGAAAGACTGTAAAATAGTTGCACTTCGTTTCGTTTGACCTTTTTCAATTGCTTCTTCTTTGTATACATCTATAAAAACGATGCTAGCTGATTCATGATTTCGACTGGCTGTGAAAGCTGCCTGCTTCTCTCTCTCATCTCGACTCCCGACCCCTACACGTTCATTACATTACTGTGGGACAGTTGGAGATCGAATATGAATATTGAAACAATGACAGTGAGGTTTATACAAATCTCCGCTGTTGAAAACTAAATATTAGTCGAAAAGAAATGTGAGATAATGTCTATATTATTTTTGTAGTGGAAATAAAGTTTATAACTTCCCTGCCTGGGCTGATGAGACAGTGGGTTGCGCAGTCAGATGGAACAGAGTAAATGGGCATTTAAACATCATAGATTTAGCCCGCTAAAATATGTCCAAGCTGGTTTGGAAGAAGAATGTCTGCGTTGTACTGATGGGCTCATTTTAATGACTGGAATGGAATTAATGGAACGGTATCAAACACAAACATATGGAAACCAAGTTTGACTTCGCTCCATTTATTCAATTTCAGCCATTACAATGAAA
>NC_056442.1:33910127-33915818 GCF_018296145.1 Oncorhynchus tshawytscha
ATCAAATTTTATTTGTCACATACACATGGTTAGCAGATGTTAATGCGAGTGTAGCGAAATGCTTGTGCTTCTAGTTCCGACAATGCAGTAATAACGAACAAGTAATCTAACTAACAATTCCAAAAAAAACTACTGTCTTATACACAGTGTAAGGGGATAAAGAATATGTACATAAGGATATATGAATGAGTGATGGTACAGAGCAGCATAGGCAAGATACAGTAGATGATATCGAGTACAGTATATACATATGAGATGAGTATGTAAACCAAGTGGCATAGTTAAAGTGGCTAGTGATACATGTATTACATAAGGATGCAGTCGATGATATAGAGTACAGTATCTACGTATGCATATGAGATGAATAATGTAGGGTAAGTAACATTATATAAGGTAGCATTGTTTAAAGTGGCTAGTGATATATTTACATCATTTCCCATCAATTCCCATTATTAAAGTGGCTGGAGTAGAGTCAGTGTCATTGACAGTGTGTTGGCAGTAGCCACTCAATGTTAGTGGTGGCTGTTTAACAGTCTGATGGCCTTGAGATAGAAGCTGTTTTTCAGTCTCTCGGTCCCAGCTTTGATGCACCTGTACTGACCTCGCCTTCTGGATGACAGCGGGGTGAACAGGCAGTGGCTCGGGTGGTTGATGTCCTTGATGATCTTTATGGCCTTCCTGTAGCATCGGGTGGTGTAGGTGTCCTGGAGGGCAGGTAGTTTGCCCCCCGGTGATGCGTTGTGCAGACCTCACTACCCTCTGGAGAGCCTTACGGTTGAGGGCGGTGCAGTTGCCATACCAGGCGGTGATACAGCCCGCCAGGATGCTCTCGATTGTGCATCTGTAGAAGTTTGTGAGTGCTTTTGGTGACAAGCCGAATTTCTTCAGCCTCCTGAGGTTGAAGAGGCGCTGCTGCGCCTTCCTCACGATGCTGTCTGTGTGAGTGGACCAATTCAGTTTGTCTGTGATGTGTATGCCGAGGAACTTAAAACTTGCTACCCTCTCCACTACTGTTCCATCGATGTGGATGGGGGGGGTGTTCCCTCTGCTGTTTCCTGAAGTCCACAATCATCTCCTTAGTTTTGTTGACGTTGAGTGTGAGGTTATTTTCCTGACACCACACTCCGAGGGCCCTCACCTCCTCCCTGTAGGCCGTCTCGTCGTTGTTGGTAATCAAGCCTACCACTGTTGTGTCGTCCGCAAACTTGATGATTGAGTTGGAGGCGTGCATGGCCACGCAGTCGTGGGTGAACAGGGAGTACAGGAGAGAGCTCAGAACGCACCCTTGTGGGGCCCCAGTGTTGAGGATCAGCGGGGGAGGAGATGTTGTTGCCTACCCTCCACCTGGGGGCGGCCCGTCAGGAAGTCCAGAACCCAGTTGCACAGGGCGGGGTCGAGACCCAGGGTCTCGAGCTTGATGACGAGCTTGAGGGTACTATGGTGTTGAATGCCGAGCTGTAGTCGATGAACAGCATTCTCACATAGGTATTCCTCTTGTCCAGATGGGTTAGGCAGTGTGCAGTGTGGTTGAGATTGCATCGTCTGTGGACCTATTGGGGCGGTATGCAAATTGGAGTGGGTCTAGGTGTCAGGTAGGGTGAGGTGATATGGTCCTTGACTAGTCTCTCAAAGCACTTCATGATGACGGATGTGAGTGCTACGGGCGGTAGTCGTTTAGCTCAGTTACCTTAGCTTTCTTGGGAACAGGAACAATGGTGGCCCTCTTGAAGCATGTGGGAACAGCAGACTGGTATAGGGATTGATTGAATATGTCCGTAAACACACCGGCCAGCTGGTCTGCGCATGCTCTGAGGGCGCGGCTGGGGATGCCGTCTGGGCCTGCAGCCTTGCGAGGGTTAACACGTTTAAATGTCTTACTCACTTCGGCTGCAGTGAAGGAGCACCAGCGTCCATTGGCTGACTTAGTTTTTCTGGCGAGATGCTGTAACCCAAATGATCTCCTAGATTTTGGGATGTTTTGGCATTGTTCAACAGGTTTTCCACCCTTCTTCAAATTAAAATCCCTCCACTCATTATGTCAACATTTCATGGCGCTCTGGTGGGTTGATTAAAACCAGGCCTGGCCTGTGTCTCAAATGGCACCCTATTCCCTATATAGTGCACTACAAAAGTAGCACACTATATAGGGAATAGGGTGCCATTTGGGACTCGCACTGGAGTATTAGTCATTTGTAGCCTGGAGCACATGCAGTACTCCTTGCCCTGAGCACATAGACACATACATCATTGCCTGAGCATTGGTATTCAGGTGTTCATGCTTGGCTCCAAGGGTTTACTATTAGCTGTCTAGTTCAAAGTATTTAGAGAGGGTGTAGATAGAAATGGCAGTCAAATATTTCCGTCAGACACAGCTTCATTGGAAAATTACTGCGGTTGTTGAGTTTTGACGTTCATTTTTGTATGTTATTTACTGTGCTCTTTCAGATGTTTCTCTCTATCCTCACATCATTCATGTTTTCTTGTCAGACAGAGCCCCTGCAATTTGATCCTAAAAAGTTACTGCTGTATAAAATGATTGAGTATTGAAAAGTCTTCTTTTTTGTGCCATAAGTTAAGGAGATCTGTGTAGGCATCTGGAGAGAAACAGGCTACTGCAGAGTATCGCATCAGCAAGAGGTACTACTATCAGAAACATGTCACTATTAAATGTATAGTTTACAGCTCCTCATAACACTGGAAGCAGTAATAAAGCACCAGCAGAACAATGCACCCTCACAGCAACCAGTGAATATACCGTATAACACTATAACATGCTTGGGCTAATTTTATGGTGCACATGTGATTTTCAGGCTTATTAGTTATAACATGTAATGTATGATAGTTAACTGTGGGATAAACTTAACTGTTGAATGGAACGTAGCTGAACACTCCCAAGCTACAGTATCAGTGGAAGGTAAGTGTACATTATTGTTTTACATCAGGTAGAGCGACGAAATAATCTGCATTGATCGGTTGAGGACTGCACATCAAGTAGGAATGACGCCACCTGTCAGAAGAGTGTACATAACATCGTGTCAGCCCCAAACCAAGACAGTGACAGGATCTGTATTATGAGAGTGCGTGGTTTGTTTTTCAGTGCATGGCTAAAGGACACAGTCCATCTATCATTGGGAGGTTGGACCAGAGAATCACCTGTTTACAAGTCTCACGTGCAGCTCAGATGCAGAGATACCTCCAAGTGGTGAACTATGGGATTGAGGACACTATGAACCTCATTTTGACCATGCAACTGTGAGTGTTTACTAAACACTTATTACTAAATCAATAAACACTTAATGCAGTAGTGAACCCCCCATTTTGTGTGTTAGTGTTGAGTGATGGTCTGTGGAACGTCCCGCCCGTCTCCGTGATAAGGCACTACTTTTGACCAGGGCTCATAGTTCTCTGGTTGAGTAGTGCCTGTATAGGGAATAGGTTGCCATTTGAGACGTAGCCATGGTAAGGACATGACATATTTGTGTGTACTATTTCCTACACGCAACCAGTCAGCATCAAGCCCCTTTTAGGCTCAACACTGGGAATCGAGTGGCAACCTTCATGATATACTTACGTGTTTTATCTTGTTATCCTGTTATGTGCATGCTTGTCTCATTTGTGGATATACAGTAAAGGCATCTTTGGAGATACTCACGCTATATCGCTTCAATCAGAATTAGAATTCAGTATTTTCTTATTGAAATTGCAATGAGATGTCAAACTTCAAGTTAAGGTGGTATGAAAAAGAATGTCTGCTTGTGAGATTTGGACAAACTCCACACTCCTTATTCCAGCATGGATGGATTTTTTTTGACGGTGCACAGTGGCTAGACTAGACACAACTCAGTGAGAATGTTGTCATCCTCCACAGCCCAGCTCTGTGGACGCAGGTGGTCCACAGCCTTCATCCACGCTAACTTTAGCGTTCCTGTTGTGGAGGTAAATGCACTGCATCAGGCCAACTCATCAGCTGCTGGCTAAACTTGTGCTATGTCCCAAATGGCACTTATTCCCTACAGAGTGCACTACTTGTTACCAGTGTTTGTCAAAAGTAGTGCACTCATAGGTAATAGGATTCTATTTTGGACATGGGCTTTACCTTCTTGTTTATCCATCAAAATTGCTTCAAGCCAGAACACATACCCTCCTAAATATTTATTTCCAGCAGGTGTTAAAATGCCATCAAGAATAATAAGAGATTCTTCTCAGAAAGGTCACATCATTTCTTAAGATATTTTTGAGTAGGACTGTTCTTATGACAGAAGGCCGATGAGTAAAGAGGAGCCATAGGCAGTGTCCCAAATGGCACCCAATTCTCTTTATAGTGTACTACTTTTGACCAGGGCCCTGTACACAATATTGGGAATCTGATGCCATTTGGGATGCATCCTCAGTGTAGTGTTTGGTTTAATAAATGAGCTGCTGTTGAAAAGACACAGGACCTCACCAGGTTTTAACCTATCAACCTGGATTTTATTGAGGTTTCACTTCCTTTCCTCAAGTGTTAGAAAAAATCTCTCTCACTGGGCACCCTTTCCCTCATATCAATGTCAAATATGTTGTACTTGGAGCACAGCTATGCACGTGGGATTTTAACATACATATATACAACATTTGATTTTCATTGAGGTACAATGGCTTAGGATTGTCAAGTAGAGGAGGAGACCATACACATTCCAGGCACGATAGTGGCCCACAAAATCCAGGCACGATTTGAAATGTTTTGTTCCAATGTTTTTAGTGACACATTTCCAATGTCTCTTGTGTTCCAGAATGCTGCCCTATTCTGGTGGAACCTCCATAGGAACGGCCAAGGAGATGGGGACACTCTGCATGCTGGCTGCCCTGTGCTAGTTGGGGACAAATGGGGGTAAGAGGCTTTAATGAGACAACCGGGAACGCCACATAGTTCCTATAGAAAAACACACAGGTACAGTGAGCAGTGTCAGATGTGGAACGCTAAGGACCCTATGTCTATTCCAGTAGCCCCTGCCTGTCATACTGAAGTCACAGCTGGAGCCTGGGGGCCAAATCTGCACTGCATTATACAGATAGAGTTGGGGACAATATAGAGAAGAGGTCAGGCACTGAGCACTGCTCTGGGATGCTAAACATGTGGGCCTCCATTCCACATCATTTAACTCCATCTTGGATCCCACAGTCAGTGACTAGGCTAAAGGAAACACAGAGGGGTATCAGTAATTAATGTGAGTGGCTGCTTCTGAGAGACACTTAAAGGAGAAAGTATATACTTTTTATTTTTTTATTTTACTGTGTGTTCATGTATTTGAACTAAGATTATAACAAGGAAATAAGGCCCCATTTCCCATTATTGACTGCCTTGCCTGGTTCACTAACTACTTCTCAGATAGAGTTCAGTGTGTCAAATCGGAGGGCCTGTTGTCCGGACCTCTATGGGGGTGCAATTTCAGTCTCTCGATGTGTAAAACTGATAGAGACATACCCCAAGCGACTTACAGCTGTAATCGCAGCAAAAGGTGGCGCTACAAAGTATTAACTTAAGGGGGCTGAATAATTTTGCACGCCCAATTTTTCAGTTTTTGATTTGTTAAAAAAAGTTTGAAATATCCAATAAATGTCGTTCCACTTCATGATTGTGGCCCACTTGTTGTTGATTCTTCACAAAAAAAATACAGTTTTATATCTTTATGTTTGAAGCCTGAAATGTGGCAA
>NC_056442.1:33915918-33922598 GCF_018296145.1 Oncorhynchus tshawytscha
GTGGCTGGAGTAGATTCAGTGTCATTGACAGTGTGTTGGCAGTAGCCACTCAATGTTAGTGGTGGCTGTTTAACAGTCTGATGGCCTTGAGATAGAAGCTGTTTTTCAGTCTCTCGGTCCCAGCTTTGATGCACCTGTACTGACCTCGCCTTCTGGATGACAGCGGGGTGAACAGGCAGTGGCTCGGGTGGTTGATGTCCTTGATGATCTTTATGGCCTTCCTGTAGCATCGGGTGGTGTAGGTGTCCTGGAGGGCAGGTAGTTTGCCCCCGGTGATGCGTTGTGCAGACCTCACTACCCTCTGGAGAGCCTTACGGTTGAGGGCGGTGCAGTTGCCATACCAGGCGGTGATACAGCCCGCCAGGATGCTCTCGATTGTGCATCTGTAGAAGTTTGTGAGTGCTTTTGGTGACAAGCCAAATTTCTTCAGCCTCCTGAGGTTGAAGAGGCGCTGCTGCGCCTTCCTCACGATGCTGTCTGTGTGAGTGGACCAATTCAGTTTGTCTGTGATGTGTATGCCGAGGAACTTAAAACTTGCTACCCTCTCTACTGTTCCATCGATGTGGATGGGGGTGTTCCCTCTGCTGTTTCCTGAAGTCCACAATCATCTCCTTAGTTTTGTTGACGTTGAGTGTGAGGTTATTTTCCTGACACCACACTCCGAGGGCCCTCACCTCCTCCCTGTAGGCCGTCTCGTCGTTGTTGGTAATCAAGCCTACCACTGTTGTGTCGTCCGCAAACTTGATGATTGAGTTGGAGGCGTGCATGGCCACGCAGTCGTGGGTGAACAGGGAGTACAGGAGAGGGCTCAGAACGCACCCTTGTGGGGCCCCAGTGTTGAGGATCAGCGGGGAGGAGATGTTGTTGCCTACCCTCACCACCTGGGGGCGGCCCGTCAGGAAGTCCAGAACCCAGTTGCACAGGGCGGGGTCGAGACCCAGGGTCTCGAGCTTGATGACGAGCTTGGAGGGTACTATGGTGTTGAATGCCGAGCTGTAGTCGATGAACAGCATTCTCACATAGGTATTCCTCTTGTCCAGATGGGTTAGGGCAGTGTGCAGTGTGGTTGAGATTGCATCGTCTGTGGACCTATTGGGGCGGTATGCAAATTGGAGTGGGTCTAGGGTGTCAGGTAGGGTGGAGGTGATATGGTCCTTGACTAGTCTCTCAAAGCACTTCATGATGACGGATGTGAGTGCTACGGGGCGGTAGTCGTTTAGCTCAGTTACCTTAGCTTTCTTGGGAACAGGAACAATGGTGGCCCTCTTGAAGCATGTGGGAACAGCAGACTGGTATAGGGATTGATTGAATATGTCCGTAAACACACCGGCCAGCTGGTCTGCGCATGCTCTGAGGGCGCGGCTGGGGATGCCGTCTGGGCCTGCAGCCTTGCGAGGGTTAACACGTTTAAATGTCTTACTCACTTCGGCTGCAGTGAAGGAGCACCAGCGTCCATTGGCTGACCATTGGCGAGATGCTGTAACCCAAATGATCTCCTAGATTTTGGGATGTTTTGGCATTGTTCAACAGGTTTTCCCCTTCTTCAAATTAAAATCCCTCCACTCATTATGTCAACATTTCATGGCGCTCTGGTGGGTTGATTAAAACCAGGCCTGGCCTGTGTCTCAAATGGCACCCTATTCCCTATATAGTGCACTACAAAAGTAGCACACTATATAGGGAATAGGGTGCCATTTGGGACTCGCACTGGAGTATTAGTCATTTGTAGCCTGGAGCACATGCAGTACTCCTTGCCCTGAGCACATAGACACATACATCATTGCCTGAGCATTGGTATTCAGGTGTTCATGCTTGGCTCCAAGGGTTTACTATTAGCTGTCTAGTTCAAAGTATTTAGAGAGGGTGTAGATAGAAATGGCAGTCAAATATTTCCGTCAGACACAGCTTCATTGGAAAATTACTGCGGTTGTTGAGTTTTGACGTTCATTTTTGTATGTTATTTACTGTGCTCTTTCAGATGTTCTCTTCTCTATCCTCACATCATTCATGTTTCTCTTGTCAGACAGAGCCCTGCAATTTGATCCTAAAAAGTTACTGCTGTATAAAATGATTGAGTATTGAAAGTCTTCTCTCTTTTTGTGCCATAAGTTAAGGAGATCTGTGGTGGCATCTGGAGAGGAACAGGCTACTGCAGAGTATCGCATCAGCAAGAGGTACTACTATCAGAAACATGTCACTATTAAATGTATAGTTTACAGCTCCTTTTCATAACACTGGAAGCAGTAATAAAAGCACCAGCAGAACAATGCACCCTCACAGCAACCAGTGAATATACCGTATAACACTATAACATGCTTGGGCTAATTTTATGGTGCACATGTGATTTTCAGGCTTATTAGTTATAACATGTAATGTATGATAGTTAACTGTGGGATAAACTTTAACTGTTGAATGGAACGTAGCTGAACACCTCTGGAAGCTACAGTATCAGTGGAAGGTGAAGTGTACATTATTGTTTTACATCAGGTAGAGCGACGAGTCAATCTGCATTGATCGGTTGAGGACTGCACATCAAGTAGGAATGACGCCACCTGTCAGAAGAGTGTACATAACATCAGGTCGAGCTCAAACCAAGACAGTGACAGGATCTGTATTATGAGAGTGTGTGGTTTGTTTTTCAGTGCATGGCTAAAGGACACAGCCCACCCTATCATTGGGAGGCTGGACCAGAGAATCACCTTGCTCACAAGTCTCAATGTGCAGCCTCCGTATGCAGAGTACCTCCAAGTGGTGAACTATGGGATTGGAGGACACTATGAACCTCATTTTGACCATGCAACTGTGAGTGTTTACTAAACACTTATTACTAAATCAATAAACACTTAATGCAGTAGTGAACCCCCATTTTGTGTGTTAGTGTTGAGTGATGGTCTGTGGGAACGTCCCGCGCCCCCCCTGTGCATGCCACGTCTATTTCTATGGGCACAAGCCCTGTTCATTGCACAAACTGCTCACACCCCTCTTGCTGGCGGAGAGAACATTTTGCAGGTTTAAAGCTTATTTCCTGTAATTATACACATCTTGTCATGGCTGTAGAGAAAATGTTGCCGTTTTAAAGGACATTTTCTGGCAATTCTGTAGATTTTGCCATGTCTAATGTGTATTCGTTTGATATTTGAGTGACTCAAACATTAATCCAAAATCTATGGACTAAAAAATCTAGCTACAAAACGTTAGCTGACATGGGCTAGTTGATCTGGACATTTCTGACAGGATATAAATAGCTCTCTAAGGTCTGCAATAACTGACATGACAAGAAGAAAACTACCCAATTTCGAAATTGCACCTTTTGCATTCTAGTATTACAAATTATTTTGGGGAGGGGGACCCGCGCTCCCCGCCCCCCCTCTGCTGGACGCGCCCCACTGTTTGGGAACCACTGCCCTAGTATACTACTTTTGACCAGGGCTCATAGTTCTCTGGTTGAAAGTAGTGCTCTGTATAGGGGAATAGGTTGCCATTTGAGACGTAGCCATGGTAAGGACATGATATATTTGTGTGTACTATTTCCTACACGTAACCAGTCAGCATCAAGCCCCCTTTTTAGGCTCAACACTGGGAATCGAGTGGCAACCTTCATGATATACGTACGTGTTTTATCTTGTTATCCTGTTATGTGCATGCTTGTCTCATTTGTGGATATACAGTAAAGGCATCTTTGGAGATACTGTACGCTATATCACTTCAATCAGAATTAGAATTCAGTATTTTCTTATTGAAATTGCAATGAGATGTCAAACTTCAAGTTAAGGTGGTATGAAAAAGAATGTCTGCTTGTGAGATTTGGACAAACTCCACACTCCTTATTCCAGCATGGATGGATTTTTTTTGACGTGTGCACAGTGGCTAGACTAGACACAACTCAGTGAGAATGTTGTCATCCTCCACAGCTCAGCTCTGTGGACGCAGGTGGGTCCACAGCCTTCATCCACGCTAACTTTAGCGTTCCTGTTGTGGAGGTAAATGCACTGCTCACATCAGCTGCTGGCTAAACTTGTGCTATGTCCCAAATGGCACCCTATTCCCTACAGAGTGCACTACTTGTTACCAGTGTTTGTCAAAAGTAGTGCACTCTATAGGTAATAGGATTCTATTTTGGACATGGGCTTTACCTTCTTGTTTATCCATCAAAATTGCTTCAAGCCAGAACACATACCCTCCTAAATATTTACTCTGTGCAGGTGTTAAAATGCCATCAAGAATAATAAGAGATTCTTTCCTCAGAAAGGTCACATCATTTCTTAAGATATTTTGAGTAGGACTGTTCTTATGACAGAAGGCCTGATGAGTAAAGAGGAGCCATAGGCAGTGTCCCAAATGGCACCCAATTCTCTTTATAGTGTACTACTTTTGACCAGGGCCCTGTACACAATATTGGGAATCTGATGCCATTTGGGATGCATCCTCAGTGTAGTGTTTGGTTTAATAAATGAGCTGCTGTTGAAAAGACACAGGACCTCACCAGGTTTTAACCTATCAACCTGGATTTTATTGAGGTTTCACTTCCTTTCCTCAAGTGTTAGAAAAATCTCTCTCACTGGGCACCCTTTCCCTCATATCAATGTCAAATATGTTGTACTTGGAGCACAGCTATGCACGTGGGATTTTAACATACATATATACAACATTTGATTTTCATTGAGGTACAATGGCTTAGGATTGTCAAGTAGAGGAGGAGACCATACACATTCCAGGCACGATAGTGGCCCACAAAATCCAGGCACGATTTGAAATGTTTTGTTCCAATGTTTTTAGTGACACATTTCCAATGTCTCTTGTGTTCCAGAATGCTGCCCTATTCTGGTGGAACCTCCATAGGAACGGCCAAGGAGATGGGGACACTCTGCATGCTGGCTGCCCTGTGCTAGTTGGGGACAAATGGGGTAAGAGGCTTTAATGAGACAACCGGGAACGCCACATAGTTCCTATAGAAAAACACACAGGTACAGTGAGCAGTGTCAGATGTGGAACGCTAAGGACCCTATGTCTATTCCAGTAGCCCCTGCCTGTCATACTGAAGTCACAGCTGGAGCCTGGGGCCAAATCTGCACTGCATTATACAGATAGAGTTGGGGACAATATAGAGAAGAGGTCAGGCACTGAGCACTGCTCTGGGATGCTAAACATGTGGGCCTCCATTCCACATCATTTAACTCCATCTTGGATCCCACAGTCAGTGACTAGGCTAAAGGAAACACAGAGGGGTATCAGTAATTAATGTGAGTGGCTGCTTCTGAGAGACACTTAAAGGAGAAAGTATATACTTTTTATTTTTTATTTTACTGTGTGTTCATGTATTTGAACTAAGATTATAACAAGGAAATAAGGCCCCATTTCCCATTATTGACTGCCTTGCCTGGTTCACTAACTACTTCTCAGATAGAGTTCAGTGTGTCAAATCGGAGGGCCTGTTGTCCGGACCTCTATGGGGGTGCCACAGGGTTCAATTCTCGGGCCGACTCTTTTCTCTGTATACAGTGCCAAGTATTCGGCCCCCTTGAACTTTGCGACCTTTGCCACATTTCAGGCTTCAAACATAAAGATATAAAACTGTATTTTTTGTGAAGAATCAACAACAAGTGGGACACAATCATGAAGTGGAACGACATTTATTGGATATTTCAAACTTTTTTAACAAATCAAAAACGGAAGAATTGGGCGTGCAAAATTATTCAGCCCCCTTAAGCTAATACTTTTGTAGCGCCACCTTTGCTGCGATTACAGCTGTAAGTCGCTGGGGTATGTCTCTATCAGTTTTACACATCGAGAGACTGAAATTTTTTTCCCATTCCTCCTTGCAAAACAGCTCGAGCTCAGTGAGGTTGGATGGAGAGCATTTGTGAACAGCAGTTTTCAGTTCTTTCCACAGATTCTCGATTGGATTCAGGTCTGGACTTTGACTTGGCCATTCTAACACCTGGATATGTTTATTTTTGAACTATTCCATTGTAGATTTTGCTTTATGTTTTGGATCATTGTCTTGTTGGAAGACAAATCTCCGTCCCAGTCTCAGGTCTTTGCAGACTCCATCAGGTTTTCTTCCAGAATGGTCCTGTATTTGGCTCCATCCATCTTCCCATCAATTTTAACCATCTTCCCTGTCCCTGCTGAAGAAAAGCAGGCCCAAACCATGATGCTGCCACCACCATGTTTGACAGTGGGGATGGTGTGTTCAGGGTGATGAGCTGTGTTGCTTTTACGCCAAACATAACGTTTTGCATTGTTGCCAAAAAGTTCAATTTTGGTTTCATCTGACCAGAGCACCTTCTTCCACATGTTTGGTGTGTCTCCCAGGTGGCTTGTGGCAAACTTTAAACAACACTTTTTATGGATATCTTTAAGAAATGGCTTTCTTCTTGCCACTCTTCCATAAAGGCCAGATTTGTGCAATATATGACTGATTGTTGTCCTATGGACAGAGTCACCCACCTCAGCTGTAGATCTCTGCAGTTCATCCAGAGTGCTGCATCTCTGATCAGTCTTCTCCTTGTATGAGCTGAAAGTTTAGAGGGACGGCCAGGTCTTGTAGATTTGCAGTGGTCTGATACTCCTTCCATTTCAATATTATCGCCTTGCACAGTGCTCGTCCCACTTGTTGTTGATTCTTCACAAAAAAATACAGTTTTATATCTTTATGTTTGAAGCCTGAAATGTGGCAA
>NC_056442.1:33922698-33993307 GCF_018296145.1 Oncorhynchus tshawytscha
TCATGGGGGCCGAATACTTTTGCAAGGCACTGTATATCAATGATGTCGCTCTTCCTGCAGGTGATTCTTTGATCCACCTCTACGTAGATGACACCATTCTGTATACATCTGGCCCTTCTTTGGACACTGTGTTAACAAACCTCCAAACGAGCTTCAACGACATATAACACTCTTTCCGTGGCCTCCAACTGCTCTTAAATGCTAGTAAAACTAAATGCATGCTCTTCAACCATTCGCTGCCCGCACCTGCCCGCACGGCTAGCATCACCACTCTGGACGGTTCTGACTTAGAATATGTGGACAACTATAAATACCTAGGTGTCTGTCTAGACTGTAAACTCTACTTCCAGACTCACATTAAGCATCTCCAATCCAAAGTTAAATCTAAATCGGCTTCCTATTTTGCAACAAAGCCTCCTTCACTCATGCTGCCAGACATACCCTCATAAAACATAAATCTTACCAATCCTTGACTTCAACGATATAATTTACAAAATAGCCTCCAACACTCTACTCAACAAATTGGATGCAGTCTATCACAGTGCCATCCGTTTCGTCACCAAAGCCCCATATACTACCCACCACTGCGACCTGTATGCTCACGTTGGCTGGTCCTCGCTACATATTTGTCGCCAAACCCACTGGCTCCAGGTCATCTACAAGTCTTTGCTAGATTAAGCTCTGCCTTATCTCAGCTCACTGGTCACCATAGGAACACCCACCCGTAGCACATGCTCCAGCAGGTATATTTAATTTGTCATCCCCAAAGCCAACACCTACTTTGGCTGCCTTTCCTTCCAGTTCTCTGCTGCCAATGACTGGAATGAATTGCAAAAATCACTGAAGTTGGAGACTTGTATCTCCCTCACTAACTTTAAGCGTCAGCTGTCAGAGCAGCTTACAGATCGCTGCAGCTGTACATAGCCCATCAGTAAATAGCCCATCCAACCAACTACCTACCTCCTCCCCATATTTGTTTTTGTTTTTCTGCTATTTTGCACACCAGTATTTCTACATCCTCATCTGCACATATATCACTCTAGTGTAAATTGCTAAATTCTATTGGCTTATTTATTGCCTTACCTCCTTACTTCATTTGCTCACACTGTATACAGATTTTTTTCTATTGTGTTATTGACCATACGTTTGTTTATGTGTAACTCTGTGTTGTTTTTGTCGCACTGCTTTGCTTTATCTTGGCCAGGTCATAGTTGTAAATGAGAACTTGTTCTCAACTGGCCCTGGTTAAATAAAGGTGGGAAGAAAAAAAAAAAATATATATATATATATAGTTACAAAATTGATGGCTCTATACAAGAGATCTATATACAAATGTGTGTCTACACTTTTTGGTGATTTTAATGTCAGTGAATATTTAACAACTCTTTTTTTTACACACCTGTATATGATATTTTATGTTTGTTTGACTACTCTGTGACATAAACTACTAACACATACTCTCTGTTGTCCATGCCCTGTTCCAGTGGCTAACAAATGGATCCATGAGTACGGCCAGGAGTTCCAGAGACGCTGCAGCCCAAATCCTGAGGAGTGAGAAAAGAGAAAGCAGCTGCTGGGACCGCTTGGAGTACAAGAACCAGCCTCCACAATGGAGCCGTGTGCACCACGCAGGCAGAGAGGGAGGGAGCGAGAGAGGGAGCAAGAGAGGGCATGCGAGAGAGCTTGAGGCTGGGGGAGAGGAAGGCAGCCAAAGAGCAGCCTGCATCTGTGATTGGAGCGTCAGGCACAAGGGAACGAGGAGCACAGACACTGTTTGGAGGGGGCTGGAATGGCAGGGGGCTGACTTGGTTTTGGGAAGGAGGAGGTGGTGGGGGTGGAGGAGGGCATTTGGCAATCAGCCCCAAAAGCAGAGTGGCCTCTTGCTCCCACTCCCCAGTCAGTCCCTGCTGGAGCAGAGCTCTCTCTGAGAGAGGCCTCTACACTCACACACTGGGCTGGTTTCAGTTAACGCTGCTAGGCTGTTTGGCTCCGGTGTCAGTTTGTTTGAAAAACTTTTTTTTTAAAGTATAATGCAGCCTTTTGAAAACTGATGCACTGAATCTGTCAGGATACGTTTCACACGGACTGATCTCATTAGCACAGCTCTAATCTTTACCATCACAATTTATTTTGAATTATATTTCTCTAACCATCTCACACCTTAAGAATGTAGTTAAGAGCGGCGCTGTGATTCAGAGGAAAAAGGTTATTGTGACTTTTTCCCATTCATGCTGTCAGTTCAGGAGATGAGGTAGTCATCTCTCCCACTGAGGGGCTTGCTGACATTTGGTGTGCTCTCTATTGCTCATCTCCTTGTAGCTCATGGGGTGCATATGAGTCAAACCTGTTTAGTCTTCTAGCTCCCATTCAGAGGCATAATTAATTAGTCATGGTCTGTAAACCAGATAATTGGATGAATGCATCTGCTTTAGCACAGAGTCTCTGACCTCACTACAAATCCTAGGTATCTAGCTGCATACCAGCAGGCCAAAATATGTGTTTGAATGTAGGTCAAAACACCTCTGAAAAGAGTGCATACAGGCTTTCACACCTAGTCTATGAGGGAGTGAGGAGTGAAATGTACTGTAGGCTCCCAGGGGCTTCACTGTCAGTATGATTCTTTGGGCTGGCTGCTGCCTTTTGAGCGACAGAGAGTGTTGAAGGGAGAGCGGTTCAACAAGGATAATATCTCTGCCTGCTGGGATGTAAGGAAGTATTCCCTCCAGTGCACCACCCCTACCCTTTAGACACACACCACACACAGATACAAACACAGAGGTCGTATACTACAGGAATGCTACATGCTCCCAGCTGCATTCCTTAACAGTAG
Organism: Oncorhynchus tshawytscha; assembly: GCF_018296145.1. Classification (NCBI taxonomy): domain Eukaryota; kingdom Metazoa; phylum Chordata; class Actinopteri; order Salmoniformes; family Salmonidae; genus Oncorhynchus; species Oncorhynchus tshawytscha. The sequence continues at coordinate 33,925,529 of NC_056442.1, forward strand.
ACCTTGATTGTTCCCCCTGGAGTGGATTGACAGGAGGCCCATGTTTGATAAAATGCATGGATGGAGGTCATGCCTTTGGAGTTTCTCCAACCAAGAACATGTCTATTCTATGGAATTCTCCAACTTTATATGATTTCAAAATAAATAGCTTCAACAAAAATATGTATGTCTGCCTCATTACTAAGCAGTTAAAACAAAACATACACAAAATAATATTTACTCTGCGTACATTCCGCAGACTATTTATAGTTGACATGTCTAATATGTGAGCACAAGACACGTACAGTTGAAGTCGGAAGTTTACATACACCTTAGCCAAAAACATTTAAACTCAGTTTTTTTAACATTTCCTGACATTTTAAAATTCCCTGTCTTAGGTCAGTTAGGATCACCACTTTACTTTAAGAATGTGAAATGTCAGAATAATAGCAGAGAGAATGGTTTATTTCAGCTTTTATTTCTTTCATCACTTCCCAGTGGGTCAGAAGTTTACATACACTCAATTAATATTTGATAGCATTGCCTTTAAATTGTTTAACTTGGGTCAAATGTTTCAGGTCGCCTTCTACAAGCTTCCCACAATAAGTTGGGTGAATTATGGCCCATTCCTCCTGACAGAGCTGGTGTAACTGAGTCAGGTTTGTAGGCCTCCTTGTTAGCACACACTTTTTCAGTTCTGCCGACAAATGTTCTATAGGATTGAGGTTAGGGCTTTGTGATGGCCACTCCAATACCTTGACTTTGCTGTCTTTAAGCCATTTTGCCACAACTTTGGTAGTATGCTTGGGGTCATTGTCCATTTGGAAGACCCATTTGCTACCAAACGTTAACTTCCTGATTGATGTCTTTAGATGTTTCTTCAATATATCCACATCATTTTCCTACCTCATGATGCCATCTCTATTGTGAAGTGCACTAGTCCCTCCTGCAGCAAAGCACCCCCACAACATGATGCTGCCACCCCTGTGCTTCACGGTTGGGATGGTGTTCTTCAGCTTGAAAGCCTCCCCATTTTTCCTCCAAACATAACGATGGTCATTGTGGCCAAACAGTTCTATTTTTGTTTCATCAGACCAGAGGACATTTCTCCAAAAAGTACGATCTTTGGAAATTGCTCCCAAGGATGAACCAGACTTGTGGAGGTGTACTATTTTTTGGGGCTTTGGTTTTGGCTGATTTCTTTGGATTTTCCCATGATGTCACGCAAAGAGTTTGAAGGTAGGCCTTGAAATACATCCACAGGTACACCTCCAATTGACTCAACTGATGTCAATTAGCCTATCAGAAGCTTCTAAAAGCCATGACATCATTTTCTGGAATTTTCCAAGCTGTTGAAAGGCACAGTCAACTTAGTGTATGTAAACTTCTGCCCCACTGGAATTGTGATACAGTGAATTATAAGTGAAATAACCTGTCTGTAAACAATTGTTGGAAAAATGACTTGTGTCATGTACAAAGTAGATGTCCTCACCGACTTGCCAAAACTATAGTTGTAAACAAGAAATTTGTGGAGTGGTTGAAAAACGAGTTTTAATGAATCCAACCTAAGTGTATGTACAGTGCCTTGCGAAAGTATTCGGCCCCCTTGAACTTTGCGACTTTTTGCCACATTTCAGGCTTCAAACATAGAGATATAAAACTGTATTTTTTTGTGAAGAATCAACAACAAGTGGGACACAATCATGAAGTGGAACAACATTTATTGGATATTTCAAACCTTTTTAACAAATCAAAAACTGAAAAATTGGGCGTGCAAAATTATTCAGCCCCTTTACTTTCAGTGCAGCAAACTCTCTCCAGAAGTTCAGTGAGGATCTCTGAATGATCCAATGTTGACCTAAATGACTAATGATGATAAATACAATCCACCTGTGTGTAATCAAGTCTCCGTATAAATGCACCTGCACTGTGATAGTCTCAGAGGTCCGTTAAAAGCGCAGAGAGCATCATGAAGAACAAGGAACACACCAGGCAGGTCCGAGATACTGTTGTGAAGAAGTTTAAAGCCGGATTTGGATACAAAAAGATTTCCCAAGCTTTAAACATCCCAAGGAGCACTGTGCAAGGCGATAATATTGAAATGGAAGGAGTATCAGACCACTGCAAATCTACCAAGACCTGGCCGTCCCTCTAAACTTTCAGCTCATACAAGGAGAAGACTGATCAGAGATGCAGCCAAGAGGCCCATGATCACTCTGGATGAACTCCAGAGATCTACAGCTGAGGTGGGAGACTCTGTCCATAGGACAACAATCAGTCGTATATTGCACAAATCTGGCCTTTATGGAAGAGTGGCAAGAAGAAAGCCATTTCTTAAAGATATCCATAAAAAGTGTTGTTTAAAGTTTGCCACAAGCCACCTGGGAGACACACCAAACATGTGGAAGAAGGTGCTCTGGTCAGATGAAACCAAAATTGAACTTTTTGGCAACAATGCAAAACGTTATGTTTGGCGTAAAAGCAACACAGCTCATCACCCTGAACACACCATCCCCACTGTCAAACATGGTGGTGGCAGCATCATGGTTTGGGCCTGCTTTTCTTCAGCAGGGACAGGGAAGATGGTTAAAATTGATGGGAAGATGGATGGAGCCAAATACAGGACCATTCTGGAAGAAAACCTGATGGAGTCTGCAAAAGACCTGAGACTGGGACGGAGATTTGTCTTCCAACAAGACAATGATCCAAAACATAAAGCAAAATCTACAATGGAATGGTTCAAAAATAAACATATCCAGGTGTTAGAATGGCCAAGTCAAAGTCCAGACCTGAATCCAATCGAAAATCTGTGGAAAGAACTGAAAACTGCTGTTCACAAATGCTCTCCATCCAACCTCATTGAGCTCGAGCTGTTTTGCAAGGAGGAATGGGAAAATATTTCAGTCTCTCGATGTGCAAAACTGATAGAGACATACCCCAAGCGACTTACAGCTGTAATCGCAGCAAAAGGTGGCGCTACAAAGTATTAACTTAAGGGGGCTGAATAATTTTGCACGCCCAATTTTTCAGTTTTTGATTTGTTAAAAAAGTTTGAAATATCCAATAAATGTCCTTCCACTTCATGATTGTGTCCCACTTGTTGTTGATTCTTCACAAAAAAATACAGTTTTATATCTTTATGTTTGAAGCCTGAAATGTGGCAAAAGGTCGCAAAGTTCAAGGGGGCCGAATACTTTCGCAAGGCACTGTAAACTTCCGACTTCAACTGTATGGTGTTCTTGTATTTCAACCAAGTTGCAAGTGTCCCCTCGGGCTGTGGAAAATTGTTCTTTTGCACACACATACAGTCGGTGCCCAAAATTCTTTTGAGAATGACACAAATATGAATTTTCACAAAATCTCCTGCCTCAGTTTGTATGATGGCAGTTTGCATACACTCCAGAATATTATGAAGAGTGATCAGATGAATTGCAATTAATTGAAAAGTCCCTCTTTGACATGCAAATTAACTGAATCCCCCAAAAACATTTTCACTGCATTTCAGCCCTGCCACAAAAGGATCAGCTGACATCATGTCAGTGATTCTCTCGTTAACACAGGTGTGAGTGTTGACGAGGACAAAGCTGGAGATCGCTCTGTCATGCTGATTGAGTTCGAATAACAGACTGGAAGCTTGAAAAGGAGGGTGGTGCTTGGAATCATTGTTCTTCCTCTGTCAACCATGGTTTCCTGCAAGGACACACGTACCATCATCATTGCTTTGCACAAAAAGGGCTTCACAGGCAAGGATATTGCTGCCTGTAAGATTGCACCTAAATCAACCATTTATCGGATCATCAAGAACTTCAAGGAGAGCAGTTCAATTGTTGTGAAGAAGGCTTCAGGGCGCCCAAGAAAGTCCAGCAAGCACCAAGACCGTCTCCTAAAGTTGATTCAGCTGCGGGATGGGGGCACCACCACTACAGAGCTTGCTCAGGAATGGCAGCAGGCAAGTGTGAGTGCATCTGCATGCACAGTGAGGCAAAGACTTTTGGAGGATGTCCTGGTGTCAAGAAGGGCAGCAAAGAAGCCCCTTCTCTCCAGGAACAACATCAGGGAGAGACTGATATTCTGTAAAAGGTACAGGGATTGGACTGCTGAGGACTGGGGTAAAGTAATTTTCTCTGATGAATCCCCTTTCCGATTGTTTGGGGCATCCGGAAAAAAGCTTGTCCGGAGAAGACAAGGTGAGCTCTACCATCAGTCCTGTGTCATGCCAACAGTAAAGCATCCTGAGACCATTCATCCAGGAACATCCAGGAACAGTTTGGTGACGAACGATGCCTTTTCCATCATGATGGAGCACCTTGCCATAAGGAAAAAGTGATAACTAAGTGGCTCACAAAACATCAATATTTTGGGTCCGTGGCCAGGAAACTCCCCAGACCTTAAAACCTCTTGATGCACCCATCCCGTTAGCGGGATCATTTTCGTCAACATCCGCTGAATTGCAGAGCGCCAAATTCAAATTAAATTACTAAAAATATTTAATTTTCATGAAATCACAAGTGCAATATAGCAAAACACAGCTGAGCTTGTTGTTAATCCACATGGCGTGTCAGATTTCAAAAAAGCTTTTCGACGAAAGCATACCAAGCGTTTATGTAAGGACATCTCTCTCAGTAGACAGCTAGCAGCCAAGTAGATTGGTCACGAAAGTCAGAAAAGCAATAAAATGAATCGCTTACCTTTGATGATCTTCGGATGTTTGCACTCACGAGACTCCCAGTTACACAATAAATGTTCCTTTTTTCCATAAAGATTATTTTCATATCCAAAATACCTCCATTTGGTTGGCGCGTTATGTTCAGAAATCCACAGGCTCGAGCGGTCACGACATCGCAGACTAAATTTCCAAATAGTATCCCTAAAGTTCTTCGAAACAAGTCAAATGTTTTTTATAATGAATCCTCAGGTTGTTTTTACAATATATAATTGATAATACTTGGGACTGTAGCTTCTTCAATAGGAGAGAGAAATGTCTGCTCCAAGCTGTTGCGCATGCAAAACGCTGCTGGCACCCAGCCATACAATGACACGATGTGATCTTTCTCGCTCGTTTTTCAAAATAAAAGCCTGAAACTATGTCTAAAGACTGTTCACACCATGGGGAAGCCATAGGAAAAGGAATCTGGTTGATATCCTTTTAAATGGAGCGAAGGCAGGCAATGGAACAGAGAGCTTTCAGGAAAAACAGCACTTCCGGGTTGGATTTTCATCAGGTTTTCGCCTGCAATATCAGTTCTGTTATACTCACAGACAATATTTTGACAGTTTTGGAAACTTTAGAGTGTTTTCTATCCTAATCTAACAATTATATTAATATTCTAGATTCTGGGCCTGAGAAATAGGTAGTTTCATTTGGGTATGTTTTTCATCCAAACATCAAAATACTGCCCCCTACACTCAAGAGGTTAATCCCATTGAGAACTTGTGGTCAATCCTCAAGAGGCGGGTGGACAAACAAAAGCCAAAAATTCTGACAAACTCCAAGCATTGATTATTTAAGAATGGGCTGTCACCAGTCAGGGATGTGGCCCAGAAGTTAAATGACAGTATGCCAGGGCAGATTGCAGAGTCTTGTAAAAGAATGGTCAACACTGCAAATATTGACTATTTGCATCAACTTCATGTAATTGTCAATAAAATCCTTTGACACTTATGAAATGCTTGTAATTATACTTTACTATTCCATAGTAACATCTGACAAAAATATCTAAAGACACTGAGGCAGCAGACTGTGGAAATTAATATTTGTGTCATTCTCAAAACCTTTGGCTACGACTGTACACAACGGATCTGAAGATTCAGAGGTGAATAAATCTCTTGATGTTAACCATTGTTTCCATATTTATTACCACAATCGGGTTTTATTGACCTATGCTTTCTAACTGTTCCTGGGACATCCACCTAGTCAAAATATAAAACCCTGCTTTTTAACTTGCTCATCAGCTCAGTGTTCCACATAATATAAACAGGTTAAGGGTTTAGATGACCTTACCCTCAACTTAAAAGAAAGCAACCTTCAATTTATCTGTTTCACCATCCTCTGGAGGAATTGAAAACAAAATAGCTGCTGAAATCTTATCAGCCAGAGAGGCACATCGCCTTACAGCATGTTAATAATGTTTCACACCAATCTGGCTAATTATGAGATTGTAGCTTGGGCTAACCTTGCAAAAATCTAGTGTGTCTCTCCTCAAGTTTTTAGGGCACAGTTCTGTCTCTAGAAGCCTTGCCTTTCCATATCATAATTATAACTATAAATTATCTAGCCCAAATTTAGAATGACAGTTCTTAGCGATCCATGTTGGTTCTATCACTTTAATTTAAGACCCTCACTTTTCTCATCACTTGTGGTAATGACAGGTTGGTATTTCAATGCATTCTTAGTCTAAATTACTTTGTTATGCAGTGTGCAGACCTCCACAATCAACCTAATACCCCAAGTAAACAATTTTGGATAAGCTTAAATCAATTACGGGCAAAGTTAACCACCCCCCTTCACGACACTCGTTCTTCCTGACGTTTGTTCATGTTCTTCTTCAGATAATGTTTCAGTTCGTCCTTTTAATGGCACATGTTCAAAGTGGATGGCCCTTGATAATGTCTCTCACCTAAGCCGCCACTGTCCTTTACCGTCATTATGTCATGTTCTTTTTCATACCAGTACACCAGCAACATGAGAGAAGTTTGGACTGTCGTTCTGAGCAAGGCAGTTAGCCCACTGTTCACCGGGCGAGGAAGATGTGGATGTCGATTATGGCAGCCCCCTGCACCGCTCTGATTCAGAGGGGTTGGGTTAAATGCGGAAGACACATTTCAAATGAATGCATTCAGTTGCACAACTGACTAGGTATCCCCCTTTCCCTTATTTGACTGTATTGTATTGTCCAATTGTTGAGCCCTACCAAACCCTGGCTAAACGGCCCAGTACGTCACTGGGGCCAAGCTTCCTGCCACTGAGGACCTATATACTAGGCGGTGTCAGAGAAAGACTCCAGTCATCCAAGTCATAGACTGTTTTCTCTGCTACCAAGTCTAGGTTCAAAAGGCTCTTTAATAGCTTCTACCCTCGTGCCGTAAGACTACTGACAAATTAATCAAATGGCCACCCAGACTATTTACATTGACCCCCCTTTGTTTTTACACTGCTGCTACTCACTGTTTATCATCTATGCATAGTCACTTTACGCCTACCTACATGTACAAATGACCTCAACTAACCTGTACACCCCGCACATTGACTTGGTACCGGTACCCTCAATCAGTCCTGATTAGAGTGGAAGCATGAAACAAAGCAATAGAACTGACTTTGAGGTCCAGATTTTAATTTGAGGGCTCAAGCAAATCTGGATTGATGTATAAACTGCTCATCAGGACCTTGATTTGCTGAAGTAGGTGTGTTAGAACAAGTATTGGAACAAAAGCCTGCAACCCAGTAGTTCTCCAGGAGGCGATTCCACAAATAATTGATGACTAGGATTTGTGAACGTTGATTTTAGTTTCACCCTCTATGACGATGGTGGATCTAAAAATTACTGTATTTTTTCAGAACAGTGCTGCACTGCTGCTCTCTGGTGGTAACTGGTGCTGGTAATGAGTTGGGGTGGAGCAGGGTTGCCATGTCTGCTGTTTTCTGACAAAATTGTGTACTTTGAAAACAACGTCGTGGGTGAAAATGTATTGGTCGCTGGTTACAGTTTTTTGAGCTACTTCTAAATTGCTCCGCGGCCGCCATGGCATTATTTTCACTTTGGCTTGCTGCTGTTGACTATCAGTAAGAGGCAGTGAGGCCTGTTACTGAGTGAGTGGTGGGGAGGGGGAGGGCTGGAGGGGTGTGTGTGCGCGTTTAGACTGAGCGCTGCAGGAGGCAGCCGAGTCACGTGAGTGACAACTTTTTACCAGACATCGGTCAAAACAAATTGTATTTGTCACATGCTCTAAGACAACACGTGTAGACATTTTTTAAAAACCTTTATTTAACCAGGCAAGTCAGTTAACAACAAATTCTTATTTTCAATGACGGCCTAGGAACAGTGGGTTAACTGCCTGTTCAGGGGCAGAACGATTTGTACCTTGTCAGCTCAGGGGTTTGAACTTGCAACCTTCCGGTTTCCGGTCCAACGCTCTAACCACTAGGCTACCCTGCCACCGAAATGGTTACATACAAGCCCTTTACCAACATGCAGTTTTAAGAAAAATAATAGTTAAGAAAATATTTACTAAATAAACTAAAGTAACAATTAGGGATGCACGATATATCGGTAAGCATATCAGAATCAGACAATATTAGCAAGAAATGTCAACATCGGCATCGGACTGATGTCTAGTTTAATGCCGTTGTGCAAAACCTATGTCAAAGCTGACGTGCGTACCTATATAACGTAGGTAGATGACGTGCATACCTATATAACGTAGGTAGATGATGTGCATACCTATATAACGTAGGTAGATGACGTGCATACCTATATAACGTAGGTAGATGACGTGCATACCTATATAACGTAGGTAGATGACGTGCGTACCTATATAACGTAGGTAGATGACGTGCATACCTATATAACGTAGGTAGATGACGTGCATACCTATATAACGTAGGTAGATGACGTGCATACCTATATAACGTAGGTAGATGACGTGCATACCTATATAACGTAGGTAGATGACGTAATGACGCCACGAAAAATGCAGCGCTACACGTGCATTCCTAACCTAGCCCACAATGTCTGCTGTGTGGATCTATTTTGAAGTTTCAAAGGAAGATAACAAAAAGGCCGTTTGTACTGCTATTATTTCCAGAGGAGGGGATAAAGTGAAATCTTTCAATTAGGGATGCACCGATATGACATTTTTGGCCGATACCGATAACCAATATTTTCCTTGACAAGAAACCTGATACCGATACAATAACCAATATTTTAAAAAATTGCAGCCTATTAAGTATTCTAGTACAGATAGTTGAAACACACACACTTCCCAAAAAGTAATTTTGTTGGAATTTACGTATGTCCCCATTCCCAGTGAAACATAATCAAAACGTATTTCTTTCACTTACTTCCTGTGTTGTTTCATTGTTCATTTGTTCAGTCATTTCATTCTCAACCAGGATTTCATCATACATGTCAAGCATTGAAGTTTCAGCTCTGACAGGCCTCCTGTCGTGGGTTCTCTTCCTCGGTGCACACTGTCATTGTGTCTGTTTCTATCTTGTCCAGCTGTGTCTGTAACATTTCACGTAAACCCTGTTTCTTGTCTGTATCGAAGTAGCGGTCCTTGTACCTAGCATCGAGCATGGTGGCGACACAGTAAAGAGGCTCAGAGAGAATTCCATCGAATTGCATGTTCACAGCATGAGAACCAGCACATTCTTGAGCATGCGATACGGCTTTCCTCAGTACAAAATCCTAGTCGACCCACTGTGCTGTCAGACTCAGCATGCTCATGGGGCTCACATCGCTGGTCCAAATGTCAGTCGTGAAGCTAATATCAGTAGCAAGTAGCTCATGGATGTGCGCTTCAACAATACTGTGTAACTCCGCTAGGGCAACATCTGAAAAATAGCGCCTACTTGGAAGTGTGGCCTGGTGCTCGAGGTGCTCGACCAGTCGGCGAAAGCCAACATCATCCACTACAGAGAACGATTGATTGTCAAGGGCAATGAATTCCATTATCTTGGCTTTAATGGATTTCGTCTTTAAGTTGTCTCACAGAAATGTTCTAACTCTTTCAAATGACTTCTCGGCTTGAACTTGTTTAGTTGTTGAAATTGTGCGCTTAGTTTTTTCTGCTTTTGTTCTAAGTAGTAACTAAACGTCTGGGGGTGATGCACTTTCAATTTAGTAATTAGATTTGTGGTGTTTGTTTATCAAGTTGTTCAAAATTTCGCTGCTCAATGTTATTCATACAAGTCCAGGATTTCAGGGCCCATAGGGCTCTGGTCAAAAGTAGTGCACTATATAGTGAATAGGGTGCCATTTGGGATGTATACTTCCAGTAGGGTCATCCACTTTGATTGTGTCCTTTAACACCTTGTTGATGATTGATGGTTGTGAGTCCTGTGTTGTCTCCTTGGCAGGCTGTCCTCTAGCTGAGCGTAGTGGAGGGCTGCCTAGATGTTGTGTGTCCTACGTAATGGAGGACTCTGCTGAACCAGTCACCACAGCAGACAGTCACTGCCCCGTCTGGGACCGCCAGCATGAGTACAGGTAGACTACCTGTGTACCAACTATATACACGTAGCTTACTCCAAAGGTTTAGACAACACATACTGTTTATTTAATATTCCATTTTAATGGGCCCAAAGATTCAATGGTTAACAATTCATATTATTGATTGTTTGGATGATTATGAACAAATGTGCTGATGAGATTATTGGAACCAGCTTAGTTGAGAATGCCCTCTGTCAGACCATGTCATGATGAACTGATCTACTGTTTGATAAACACAGGCTACTTCTTCCAGATCCACAATCCTCAGTTAAGAACAAATTCTTATTTTCAATGATGGCCTAGGAACAGTAGATTTGTACCTTGTCAGCACAGGGATTTGAACTTGCAACCTTCCAATTACTAGTCCAACGCTCTAACCTCTAGGCTACCCTGCCGCCCCTAGGTTCTTCCTAAAGAACTAGAAAGTAAGTAGCCTTGTCTGAGCCAGAACGGCTCATAATAATCACAAAAGGTTTTGAGTGCATCAGTATTTTGTTATACTTGAAGATCTGTGTAGGTTTAACAGCTGTGGTGTGTGTGTTTATTTGTCAGGCTCTGTTCCAGACCCTCCTCCTCTAGTACCACACCACAGCCACCCACATACAGCAGCTTCCCCTCCCACATCAGCCACTACACAGAGCAGAGGATCAACTCCACACCCCAACAATCTCGACAGGCTGCTGTCAGAAAGGTACTGTAGGGCTCGTTTCTCTAGCTCTGTCCCTCACAATTCTTTCTTTAACATGTAAGAAATGCTTTTCAATGGGAAGCAATATAAAGTGTATCATACACACCTGCCTGAAATTCACTTTGGAGAACCACTTTAACAAATGTAATGGTTACATTGGGGGGGTAGTGGGCCGTCCCACCAGTGCTGCTGCGAGGGACGCCCATCCCTCCAGCTCAGTTCTGTTCTCAGCACTCAGGTACTGTACCTCCTTCCACACCTCACAGGCTGTGTCCCAAATGTAATCATATTCCATATGTAGTGCACTACATTTGACCAGGGCCCACAGGGCAGGACTGTGTTTACTGTATACCCACACAGAAAGTTTCACCAATGTAACTTTTCAGTCAGGAATGTGCTTGTTGTGTTTTTGGATGACATCCAGAGGTACTTCAGCTGTGAGTTGTCCACCCCTACCTTCCTCTCTCCAGACTGGATGAGCACAGGGACAGACTCCTCTCAGCTCCTCCTCAAGTCCACCCACCTGGTTGGGGATGTTAATAACCTCATCAGTGGTGAGATGCTTTCACATCTCCTAGATGGCACCTTATTCCCATAGGGCTCTGTTCAAAAGTAGTGCACTATATAGGGACTAGGGTGTGATTTGGGACATAAACCTTGTGGCGAAATCCTGCACGGAACCTTCACTATGCGCTGCCACTTTAAGAGCGCATCAGCATTAAGGCAGGAAGAATTAAAGATGGCTCTTTCAGCGCTCTGGGAGGGAGCTCTTGGTTGGCGCGACGGTTTGATTGGGTGTGCTATGCTCTAGATGTCCTTGTTCATTTTCAGCGTGTGTAGTTTATGAAGTATTTAACTCAATCATCGGTGTGACCGCTCTAGGTCGTGGTTGTTATCGTTTGGGACCGCAGCCGGTTATGGATTGCATGGATTAGTAGCAACTTTGTTGCGAAGCTTTGACATACAAACCGTCAGACGGTCAGACAGTACACCGGCACGCCTGAAGACCACAGCTAAGATCTCTTGTTCTTCCCTATATCGTTCCAGTGCTTTACCCTGCAACAGACTTTCGATTTTTCAAATGCACTTCCTATTGAAGTTCATTAAAGCTGGACTATTATTGCCCTGCCAGAAGTATTTGGGTGGACATTTGAGTTAAAAGTGAGGTTGCTTGCAAGTTGTGTATTGTTATTTTAACTATTGAGTTGGTGTGTACTAATGACATGTGGCCAAGAAGATTGTGGACATTTTAAGGCCTTTGTTTTGTCTCTGGACACCCCCCACATTCATACCTTCTGCACTCCTCCACTGGAAGGTAATACAGATTATTGTAAATCCTCTGTTGATGACAGGGTTCTTGTAAATTGTTTCTAATGAAGTTGCCGTTCAATTGATCTGCCATTTATTATTGTATGAGGCATTATTGATGGGGTTACCCTGTGCTGTGATGTGTCTTCTATTTTCTCTCCACTGGCTATCTGGCAAACAGGCTACACTTTAGGCAGTCTCTTCTGCTGATGTGTGTGGGTCTGATAGTGGTACTCTCTCTGTTCTACTCTTTTCCTTTCGGCATGGTTAATACCTGCCTGGCGCTCGAACAAAATCTTTATATTTACCCCTCTCTAATAAATACTGCTACAACCTATCCAAAGGGTGTCCAAAATATGTTACTTAATGTGTAAGCCTTGGGGATTTTCTTGTTGATTACATTATTATTACTTATTACAGTCAGGCCACTCAACACTTCCCTCTCCTTTCTAAAAGGTCTACAGGAACAGAATTGCATGGAGACGATACTGTAACGTCTGCTTCCAACTCACTCTGTCAAACACGTAGATCCCCTGAACACAGCTCACTTTCCAGCTCACACTGTCAAACACATAGATCCCCTGAATGCAGCTCACTCTCCAGATCCCAATCCCCTGAATTCTGATCACCTGTTCACACACCTGTATGTCATCACACACTATTTAGTTCAGTTCTTTGCACCCTTTTATTGTGAGGTATTGTTTGTTTTGTGAGCTCTGTTTTTCACGTAATTTAATCCTCCTGTGTATGATAGTTTTGGCCTGCCTCACTAACGAAGCCTATTCCCTGCCTGTACTTTACTTTAGCCTATCGGATTAATGTTATCAACCTATTGCCTGATCTCCCGGACTACGTTACTAGCCATTTCCCTGCCTGTACTGTTACCCTTTTGGACCCCCTGTGTATGACCACCTGCCTGCTCCTGGACCCAGCTACCTGCCTCCTCCTGTGGTTCTTTACAATTAACACCTGCTGCACCCCGCACTTGAAACCAGCTCTGTCTCCCATCGTGTTCATTACAGATGAGGAGGCAGTGGTGTAGCCCAGGCCTCTGAATGAGATTACATCTCTTAACAGACAGAACCAGCCCCTTGTCCAGCCTGCTGTCAGACCCAGACCTGGCCTCTCTGGATAGGCTGGAGGCACCAGAGGAGCACCAAGCCTTAGACTACTCCTACCACCCCAGCCTCACCCAACAGGGGGGGGAGAGGGAGAAGTTGGGTCTACAGACTGACACCCCGGAAGCTTGGAGCTCTGGTGAGCCCATAGGCAGTACACTAGAGGAGAGGGAGCAAAATGTTTTATTTCCTTAACTTACCTTATTTGCACTCACTGTATATAGACTTTTTGTTTTCCTTTGTTCTACTGTATTATTGACTGTGTTTTGTTTATTCCATGTGTAACTCTGTTGCATGTGTCGAATTGCTACGCTTTATCTTGGCCAGGTCATAGTTGTAAATGACAACTTGTTCTCAACTAGCCTACCTGGTTAAATAAAGGTGAAATGCATTTTAAAAATGAACACCATGGTTGACATTTAAATATTTGCATTATCATGTTTTTTATATCTTCCGGTATTCACATTTAAAGCTTAATGATGAATGCTGTTTGCTTACAAAACTAAGAACAATAGGCCAGGTTCGATGCTAAACAATTGATTGAATCTCTTTTCTTTTTCCCCCAGATATAGAGCTCTCTTAGACATGAGATTCTCTCCCGGCGTGTTCCTCATCCCAGGCCAAATATATCACCATCGTCCGTGAAGACCGAAGAGACCAAGAGAGCAGCAAAGATTTGCATCTCATTTTAAGGATGAACATTAGCACTTTCTCTAAATACTATTTGATGTTGTGATGTATATACGGTTGGGTGTATGTTTTCTAAAGGTTTATGAATGTCCACACATCTTGATTACATAAGTGGCTGCTCATGTACAGTGCTTTCTAATTATGTAAAGAATGTGTGAATTTAATATAAATATTGGTTTTATTAATTAAATGGTTTGCCAGTGTTTTTTATTGCTGTGTGCACCCATGATCAAGGACGTGGGAGACTCCCATAGCCTTTCAAGGATTGTCACAGGGGAAGAAAAACAATTCAAGTAGTCAACAGGATTGACAAACCTGTAGTTGTCCTTGTTTTTCCAACAAAGTGATGAACAGTTTGTTCTTAAAGTGATGTCACCTTTGTTTGGATTTCTGCAGGTGTCCGGGTTAGTGGGCTAGTGTTCTATTCTCTGTGTCCCAAGGCAGTCACACACTATTCAAGAGCCACTTCTGTTCCTGATACCAGAGACTGCTCAGGCACACAGCCTATCAGGGACATGTATGCATTGGCTGAGTAGATGGGTGACCACACCACTATTATGGAGTGTTACATAATTATTAGAAAGTCTAAGTTGGGTCTATGCTATTTCAACTAGTCTTATTGCCTTGGCTCCCTGCTGCAAATTAAATTAATTGTTTCTAAGACCTACGGTATCTTGTCAATCAGTTTGTTCAGTATTACTGAAGGTTACCAATTTTTGACATATAACTAAATGCATGTTTTTAAGGTTCAACAGAACATTGACTGTTATGATCTGTGAAACTGACATAATTTAGCATAATGTATTCTGCCGTAGACCGCTGCGCCATTCAGGTATGCTAGTATGGTCATTGCAATGTAGCCATGCTTTACATAATGATTGCGTAAAGGTATTCTGTCTTGATTGAATAGTCACTAGGATTACTTTCAAGACAGATGAATTAACACTCGTGTTTGTCTTTCTTGGATCCAGGGCGAGCCCAAGTCCTCTGAAGGGAAGATGGTGAAGTATAGAGGTGTGGTTTGGCACCATCAACACCATGGTGAAGACGGAGGGGCCCAGGAGCCTCTACAACGGCCTGGTGGCGGGTCTCCAGAGACAGATGAGCTTTGCCTCGGTCCGCATCGGTCTCTGACTCCATGAAGCAGTTCTACAGACAGTACGAAACAGACATTTTCAGTATAAAATACCAGTTTATTGATCTCTCAATCACATTTTATCTGGTGGAAGTAGAAGATAAGGAATGTGGCTGAAAGAATATGGCTTGGTGTTTTATGACTGCATCTCTCATCCTCGCTACTCCTCTCTACTCTCGTAGATGCAGGCATTTCGAGTCGGCTGGTGGCAGGCTGTACGACCGGGGCCATGGCAGTAGCCTTTGCTCAGCCAACAGACATGGTGAAAGTGCAGTTCCAGGCTCAAGTAAGGGAAGCTGAAGGGGTAAAGAGATATAGCGGCATCATGGATGCCTACAGAACCATCGCCAGGACTGAGAGCATCAGAGGACTCTGGAAAGCTAGGCCTACTGCAATTAGAAACACTACTTTGGCTTTACATGTATAAAAAGAAGATTCTGAAGTTATAATTGACAGTTTCATTAAAAATGTATCTTCCAGGTTGTGGCCCAAACATAACTCGTAACGACATAGTGAATTGTTCGGAGCTGGTGACTTATGACATCATCAAGGAACTTATCCTGAAGTATAACATCGTGACTGGTAGGCAGGCATGTCATTTGTTTTACACCTACACGTTTACATTTGAATAGTTACAATTACTTCAAAGTGTATATTAAGTAATATAATTTTTATGTTTTATATATATTTTTTTATTTTTACAGATAACCTGCCCTGCCATTTCACGGCAGCCTTCAGTTCTGGATTCATCACCACTATTGTGGCGTCTCCTGTAGATGTAGTAAAGACCCGGTTCTTGAACTGTTCAGCTGGAAAATACAACAGTACTATTAACTGCGCTGTTACAATGATGAGAAACGAGGGACCCAAAGCCTTCTATAAAGGGTGTGTAGTGATCAAAAGCCAAATTGCTTTCAAATCATCTTTAGCTGAATCAAGACAATTCCAAGATATGAACAGTGAATTAAGCAAATCGTTCTGCTTGGTTAAATAATCTGATTCTCCTTCCCCTTCAGGTTCATGCCTTCTTTCCTTCACGTTGGCTCCTGGAACATTGTAATGTTTGTCATATATGAGAAAATCAAGATGCATGTGATGAGATCTCAGCAGTCCTGGGAGTCTCTTTATCTAACCTGTATCATCGTGACGGATTGCTGTGTGGATTTCTCCTACTGACTATGATGTTCAAAACTATGACCGCTTGTACAGGCAGAGCACATCTTAATTTAAAGGAGGAACCACACAAGTATTAGCCTGGTCCCAGATCTGTTTGTGCTCTTGCCAACTCCATTGATGTCCTTGTCAAGCCTTGGCAATGATTGACAAGGAGTTGGCATGATGGCACAAACAGACTGGCACTCAGGCTACGAATCTGACTTCTGTACAGGAACATACACCCCCTGCAGGGATGTGTGACCCCACGTGTATCCATGATGCCTTGTACCAGAGACTATGGGCGACACACAGACTATTGATACAACTTTGTGACTCAATAATGGAATGAATGGCCCGACAGACTAGCGGCGGTTTATGTAGCTTGTGTTTACAGTAGGTTAGGGATGATATATTATGCTTCCTCACTGGTCTATAAGGTTCATAATGTGACCATCAAATGTTATTTAAGTTGTGTTATGTATTATGCCTATTTGTAAAAGGAGAACTTTCCCTCAAAACATCCATGATCATTTATTTTTTGTTTAATGCCTAATCCTGGTGGTTTTGTATTCATAACAAATAATCCAACATTCTAGTAAGCAATCCAATGCCATAACCATTAACTTTTAGATAAGGAGGTGGTACTGTTCATATTACCACTGCATGTGAAGTTGTTTTATATTACTTTATTACTGCTGGTATACAGTAACTGCAATTTTGGAACAAGTCTTGAAGAGTCCAAAATAATTATGAATGTTGGGTCTCCTAAATATGTTATTTATTATGTCATGTTGTGCTATTTTAGGAGTAAAATATTATTTATTATTAGTAAAATAACTACATGGTTATTTGGTTGTCTGTGGTAGCCTTTTTCTGCTTAGTGTTCAGAGTTGAGTGCCAAATGACTCTGTATTCCCTATTGAAATCACATGTATTTGTCCCATACTTAGTAAACAACAGGTGTAGACTAACGGTGAAATGCTTACTTATGGGGCCTTTTCCAACAATGCATAGTTAAAGATAAAATATAAATGTAAAAAAAAAATAGTGACACGAGGAATAAATACACAGTGAATAACTAAGTAAAAATAAATTACGCTAATTACAGGGAGTACCTGTACTGACTTGATGTGCAGGGGTGCACTACTTTTGACAGGGCCCATGGGGAATAGTGTGCCATTTGGAATGCAGAACACAGGTGCTTGTTAGTTAGAGAACATTCACAGAACTAGGTCAGCCAAAGCTGCCCCACATGTATTCTTACACTATTAAACCCCTCTAAGAGTCACCCAATACCTACTATACCAACGGATAGTGACACAGATACCCCATAATCCCTATACACATAGCTAGTTGTTCTAGGAGGGAAATATAAACACCCTCATGAAGATGTATTCCTGAGTGATAGCCTTATTTGGTACTGCTGTGCATTGAAGAGGTTCCTTACAGATACTTTTCAATGATGGGATAGTGTCATTAAATCTAAACTCCTTTAGTAATTGTGATCCTTTGTAGCATCATTTGTGGCATGCAAATTGTATCTAGTGCTCACCTATTGAAATAAAATAACTTGAGCCCATTAACTTCAACCAAGAAAGGAGAGACAGAGATGTGGAGTTGACAGGCGCATGACGATTAGATGACAGATGAGAAAATTGCCCAATTTGAGCCGCTTAGGACAATAGGGGCTGTTGACATAGCTGTAACAGAAGTAAGCTGTCTGACAAAGGCCTTCACGTCCTCCGCATCACTAATCAGCCCCTGTAAACTCACTGGCCTCTCTCTGACAGCTAATTAGTGCAGTGAGCTTGATTAGGCTAGATGGCAGTCTGGCTAACCCTATGGCTGATCAGGCGAATCCTTGGTCTGGTGATCCACATAACTGGGGGAACAAATGACAGCCACTCAGTACTGTAGACAGTGTTAGTCATTCAATGGAATCAGGCAACTGTGCTTTCATAAAAAAAATGTCAAAGACTCCACTCACCCAAGTCATAGACTGTTCTCTCTGTTACCGCACGGTCCTAGCGCCAAGTCTAGGATCAAAAGGCTCCTTAACAGCTTCTACCCCCAAGCCCTAAGGCTGCGGAACATCTAATCAAATGGCTACCTGGACTATTTACATTGACCCCCCCCCCCTTTGTTTTTATACTGCTGCTACTCGCTGTTTATTATCTCTGCATAGTCACTTTACAAATTACCTCGACTAACCTGGATTTTCGGAACAATGATTCAACATTAGGTTTGGATGTAATAAAAAGTATAGTGAACATGTGTAATTTTGAGGCTTGAAGAAACTGTCAGTTTGACAGTCCTAGATGTGGTCCTTGGCTGACCTTAGCAAGAGTCTCTGTGGAGAGAGGATGATCTGAGCTATCAAGTATAGGTAGGTGAAGCATTCAAGTTCACCTTGTGACCCACTGCACTAAGGCACAGTGAGTTCAGGGTTTTCCTAACCCAAGAAAGCATTGATGGCTACAGTATGATGTTCCAATGACATGAGGGGAGCCTGGATATAAAACAAAACCCACAATGTGTTTATTCAACGCTCTTAATCAACTTGTTTCTTTTGTCAATCAATTCTGAAAGAAAGTGTTTCACATGTGGGGTGCTGTTTTACAGACACAATCATAAAGTACACAAATTCATTATAGTCCAAAGAGTAACAGTTGATGCCTTTTTTTACCCAACAGTGTCAATGTGGTGGTGGGTCCTGCTGAAGATGTCTGGACTGTATGTTGTTGAGTCGCTGCAGACGTACAGGCCTGGCTGGCCACCTGGGAGCATGTCCCTTTCCATACACTCTAAGGCCCACAGGTTTACATGTGTCAAAAGGTGAGGCTACAGGCCTCATAAGTTGAGCACGGTTGATGATGTGGTCACTCAGGGGCGGTAGATATGGACCCATCTGGAAGTGGACCGGAGCAGAGCTGACAGAGTGGTAGACGTTAGGCAGAATAATAGCAGGGGTGAGGCCATAGAAAACATGGCAGATATTGGGATGGGGGCTCAGGGGGAAGTCAATTGATGGCTCCCTACTATTGTGATTCTCAGTGGGCCTTTGGGGTTTGTGTTCAGGCTTGATAAACTCTTGGATTTTCTCTGCCTGAACCAGACGAATATGGTAGAGCTTACAAGATCTTTGACATGACTCCACAAAATGCTCCAGGGATATTTTCCCATCTGTGAATTTCTGTGCGAGAGCCTATAAGATAGAAAGACAAAATTTTTGGTATAGTCTACTATTACACTCAAATAGGATATTAATATGATTGCTTAATTGATCATTTGTGTTACACAATTAATCCAGCCTTACATCACATTCTTCTTCAGAGTGGGCCAGCTTGTTCAGGAGAAGCCACTGGACCATGTGAAGGCTACGTTTCTCCAGTAAAACTACCAGAAAGGCAACAGTAGATTTGTATAATGAAAGGGGCATAAACACAGTTGTGACTAACTGACAAAATTGCAGAAGTAGTTAGTGAAAATGGCAAGTATTCTGAAACTTTGATGTTCCCAAAAATAATACAAAACAATTTGACTCACCAAGTTGGTTCTGTTTGGCTTGGATGATATTGGTGAATTTCTCCAGTTCCTGGTACTTCTTGGCTAACCATAGCTTACCAGTATTGAGCTCTGGCTCATGAGAGAGACTGGTCTCTGCCAATCTACTGTTGGAGACCAATACAGTCTCCTTTGCTCCCCGAAGCCCCTGAAACTGGACAGGATAATGACATTCAAAAAACATACAGTACATTCGGAAAATATTCAGACCCCTTCACTTTTTCCACATTTTATTCTAAAATTGATTAAATAAAACATGCTCCTCATCAATCTACACACAATACCCCATAATGACAAAGCGAAAACAGGTTTTTAGATTTCATTGCAAAATTATAAAAAATAAAAAACAGAAATACCTTATTTACATAACTATTTGGACCTTTGCTATGAGACTCAAAATTGAGCTCAGGTGCATCCTGTTTCCATTGATCATCCTTGAGAAGTTTCTACAACTTGATTGGAGTCCACCTGTGGTAAATTAAATTGATTGGACATGATTTGGAAAGGCATAAAGTCCCACAGTTGAAAGGGCATGTCAGAGCAAAAACCAAGTCATGAGGTTGAAGGAATTGTCCATAGAGCTCTGAGACAGGATTGTGTCGAGGTACAGGGGAAGGGTACAACAAATGTAATTGAAGGTCCCCCCAGAACACAGTGGCCGCCATCATTCTTAAATGGAAGAAGTCTGGAACCACCAAGACTCTTCCTATAGCTGGCCAAACTGAGCAATTGGGGGAGGGCCTTGGTCAGGGAGTTGACCAAGAACCCAATGGTCACTCTGACAGAGCTCCAGAGTTCCTCTGTGGAGATGGGAGAACTCTCCAGAAGGACAACCATTTCTGCAGCACTCCACCAATCAGGCCTTTATGGTAGTGGCCAGACGGGAGCCACTCCTCAGTAAAAGGCACATGACAGCCCGATTGGAGTTTGCATAAAGGCACCTAAAGGACTCTCAGACCATGAGAAACAAGATTATCTGGTCTGATGAAACCAAGATTGAACGATTTGGCCTGAATGCCAAGCGGCATGTCTGGAGGAAATCTGGCACCTTCCTTACAGTGAAACATGGTGGTGGCAGCATCATGCTGTGGGGATGTTTTTCAGCGGCATGGACTGGGAGACTAGTCAAGATCGAGGGAAAGATGAAAGGAGCAAAGTATAGAGAGATCCTTGATGAAAACCTGCTCCAGAGCGCTCAGGACCTCAGACTGGGGTGAAGGTTCACCTTCCAACAGGACAATGACCCTAAGCACACAGCCAAGACCACGCAGGAGTGGCTTCGGGATAAGTCTCTGAATGTTCTTGAGGGGCCCAGCCAGAGCCCGGACTTGAACCTGATCGAACATCTCTGGAGAGACCTGAAAATAGCTGTGCAGGGACACTCCCCAACCAGGCTGACAGAGCTTGATACGATCTGCAGAGACAAATGGGAGAAACTACCCAAATACACGTGTGCCTAGCTTTGTAGCGTCATACCCAAGAAGACTTGAGGCTGTAATCGCTGCCAAACGTGCTTCAACAAAGTACTGAGTTAAGGGTCTGAATACTAACAGACAAACCTGTTTTTGCTTTGTCATTATGGTGTATTTTGTTAACATTGATGAGGGGTCAAAAAAACAATTTCATCCATTTTACAATAAGGCTGTAACGTAACAAAAACATTTGGAAAAAGTAAAGGGGTATATTTTGTCATATCTTACTAATGATACTAATTATATCCTGTATTTGGTCATATTTTACAGGAGCGAATAACTATATTGCAATATTTGCTGACCTTAAAAAATATGCCCATTCTAATGTAAATAAAAAGTTTCATCATTAAAAAACAAGAAAGAAAACACTCTTTATACACACACAGTAACCACATCAAACTGTGTGTAAGATTTTCGGTAAATAAACGGGAAATACCTTTTGGCTGAATCTGATGATCTGGCTGATTTTTTCTTCATCCCGCAGAAGCTCCCGCAATTCAACAGTCCTCAAAACCCTTAATTGGTCAGTTACAGACTTTGAGTCGAAATGCCAAGGCATCATGTCCAAGCAACAGACCTTTGATATGGAAATGTTCCTTTATTTGGACCCCATGATGCGCACCAGATGCTTAATTACGCACGAGCATCACCCAAGTAACCCGTAATGTCATGACAGTGACATTATCTTCACCATCAAACTGCAGTTTACCCGTCCAATGAAGAGCAACATAGAACGCGCTCTAAAATAAAGATGTAAAGTGTCGTCCTCTGCTGTAGGTTTTGAGAAGCACACGCGTTTCTGAGATGAGTACTGTATTACCAGTACATCGCGGGAGGGTCGTAACTAGTTACCCCAGCCACAAAGTCATAAACCCCACCTATTTGTAGGGGTAGCGTTCAGGCTCACACGAAAAACATCAGGGCCAAACAGAACACTCCGTTTCCTGTACGGTCATTGCTATCACGTATCCTTGGGACGTCACTACATTGAAGTTAGTACCACCCTGCTTCCCCCTGCTGGCTTACTTCTGAAGCAAAACAGGGTGGGTCCTGGTCGTTCCCTGGATGGGAGACCAGATGCTGCTGGAAGTGGAGTTGGAATGCCAGTGGGATGCACTTTTTCCTGTTTATTTTTATTTTTATATCCCATCGCCCCAGGGCAGTGAGTGGGAACATTGCTCTGTGTAGGGTCTTTCAGAGGGGACACTGAACAGGTGTCCTCTGTGGACACGAATATCCCATTGCATTTATCGTAAGAGTAGGGTTGTTAACCCTGGTGTTCAGGCCAAATTCCCAATCTGACCATCATGGCCACCTAATCATCCACAGCTTCCAATTGGCTCATTCCCCAGGTCTTTGCTGTAAAGGAGAATGTGTTCTCAGTCAATTTACCAAAATAAAATGTAAATGGTTAGGGTTTGGGGTAGCTGTGTGAAGCTAGCCACAATAAGGATTAGCCACATTAGTGGAATTTGCAGTTTGCCTTTAAAATAAAAGTCCCCCATTGAAAGTGATACAAATAGTGGAATATTGCCATATTTGAACTAGATAACGCTAATCAAGGTTGGAATCAATTTTGAGACTGCAGCTCAGAAATATCAGCCTACAGAGAGAAGGACGAGATTGGTCACCCACCGGTTGATCGTGATTCAACATCGATTAATTATTGAAATAATGAAACCGTCGACCGCATAAGTTGTGTTGCCGAGAGCTTAACTGATAATGAAAAAACAGAGATCTGATATAGACCCTAAACACTTAGTCAGTCATTTTTACCGTTCCCATAAGCCACCATGGTCCATCTCCTGGTTATCTGCATGGGATGTTGTTTTACTTACAACTCCGCTTAGTTTCCCAGATGCCAGGAAGATGAGACAATGAGGCATTGTTCTTCCAGGCTCTCTCTATATCTCGGGTCACACACACCACATCTTGTCTATAGAATGCCAGCTTTTAGGTTTTTATCACCAAGTCATTGTCAGCTCAAGCCATCCCTAGCAAACCCCATTTCCTTAATCAGACGCCCAGACTAACTGCAGGAAGCTAGAGTGGAAACCATCTCTTTAACACAGCATTAGCAGAACATAAATATCTTACTGTTTGTTAAGTAAATAGTTGTTAAATATCCACCAGGTAAATACGTATTTTTTCTGTCACACCACTCAGCGCTACAACAAGCACTGCAGCATTAATGAATGAGTAGGAAAGTGTATCTATAGGCTTGCATTTGTTTGTTGTTATTATTAACAGCTTGTTTCTTTTTTAATATCAAGGAATATTTCTCTTTTTCTGTTCATAGGAGTAACAACATGAATGTGTGGATGAGGCAAAAATAATGTGGTGCGACTCGAGATTCGCCATCAGTTTGAAGATGGTGCCCCTTTTTGGTCAGTGTCAGTGGAGGAAAGGGAGAGGGGGGGATGTTGAGAGGCAGACCGTCAATCTGCTGCTCTCTCCCTCTGCTGAGACTGACCATCAGATACAAGCACCATCAGCCCAGTAAAATAAAATATTGAAATGTATGCTCACTCAGCTGTGCCTCACAAGTACTGTAATACAACAATGGATCTACTACCAGTGTGATCATATAGCTTACCTCAAATTTGGAAATATAATGTAAAAAAATGGCCCGAACAACAATGCATTGGCAGGGCAATTCAAGCAAAGCTAATATGCAGTGATAATGTATTGAGCCTATAGCTTACTGCAGAAAACTAATCTCTACAGTACTGTTTTTAATTGGTTAATGTTGCATAGGCTTACGTCATGTTAAACATTTTTTTAGTGGTAGATCTCGGGTTGCATTTTGTCTCAGAAAGTGATCTTGACTCAGTGATCTTAACACTATCAATGTTTCCCTTTACTGTGGCAATTGTGATCGAATCAATGCAAAAATATTTTGTTGTTGGCGGAACTCATCTGAGTAGGATTCTATTACATTGACACGCATGACTCAGCCCACACTCTACACAGGCCGGTGTGGCATAAACAATCAGAGCTGAAGTAGACCTATATGCAAATAAACCATTGCCATATATGGATTTGTGCCATTTACTTTCAACTGGATTGTGTTTACAGCATGAGTGGTCATGAGTAGATGCACTTGTTTTAAGATCAAAGCGAGAGCTGCATGTAGCCACGTGCACATTTTGTTCATATCCTTTGCTAGTTAGTGAATTATTAGCACAGGTATAGATCATTTGTAGTCAAAAATAGGGGAGTAATTGCTTTCTACAAGAGCACAAAAGGTATACATTTTTGACATCTTTGAAAAGCGAGTAAGGTAAAGAGCTTTAAATTGTCTTAAAGGGGCAGTGTTGTATTTTGAGACAGGCTTTAATAAACTAAGTAGCTAATAGACAGACAGAGGATAGCATAATTTGTCTGATTCTCTGTAATAATGGTATGAGAATAATAATGCATTTTATTTTGTGAAGTGGTTTCTTGCATCAAACAACACCACAGTATTTTCAGTCACCTTCTTGTCTGAAGGTCAAGTGGATAAACAGGTTCATGTCAAGTCCTGCATGTTTGTTTCAAAAGTCTCATGGAATGTAGGCCTACATTGAACACCACACATTGGATGCTACTGTAGGCTGAATTATAGAACAGCTATTTCCATGTCAAAATGTTATGGGATGCATTTTCTCCATTGTTTTTGATGGTAGGCCACCCTGGTAGGCCTACATTATGATCAAATAGCCACAGTAGCCTACATGACCTCTGTTAAAACTGTAACTTAAAGTGGGTAGAGCGTCAGTGTTCACAGTAAACACGCACTGGAATTTGCACAGAAGTTTGCGCTCAGCAGACCTGAAATTTGCTCAGTGCCTGAAAGAATTTAGAGTGAACATTAGTTGGAATGTTGTTATATAAATTAGTTAATTTGGCACAAAAAAAGTAAAAATCTGTTGAAATCGCTCTGTGGCTGAGGGTGGCAGTCATTAGAATTGCATTGGGGGCATACTTACAGTATATGCACTGTACAGCCTTACTTATGGATCTTGGGTCCATGAATTGGGGTATCAACATACTGAGTGACACCCACAGATTACAATTCTGAAGAGTTTACACAAATATTAACCTAGCAGGTCATATTAGGGAGCTTGAGCTGTGGGAAATCACCTCACTAATAAAGCCTATTGTGCGTATTGACATTCATATTGCACATTAAGCTCACCAGTCAACCTATTCCACGTATATTGAACAATCATATTGCAATGTACAGCCTTACCTATGGATCTTTGGTCCATGAAATGGGGTATCAGCCTACTCAATATGATATAATATACATATAGCAGGTTGACTGGTGTGCTTAATGTTGTTAATCAGGTCAGTCTACCTACTGCAGCAAAACTGTACACAGTATTGCCTAAAGCAGTTAAGAATAAAATAACTAATAATAATACAAGTAAATAGCTATATCTTAAATTGCTGCAAAATGTGACTGGGCTTGTTGTAAATGAACTTTACATCATGTCTATTCTAGTTTGATATGTTGCTGTCACAACAAGTTATTAAATCTGATTATTGCAAACCTCACCGCTCAGGCAGTATCGATCAGAGAAGAGGTTACAGGAGAATGCATCCACATCGGTCTCTGGATTAATGACATACTGTACTACTGTGAGACAAATGCAATGGAAGGGTATTTTGCAGCCTGGTCTCATAGACTAGACGTAATATAGTAAACACAAATCCAAGACACTCAAAGTAGTACGATGTGTTATGTTTGGTATGGTTACATAAGACAGGCAATAACAAAAATAGGATGGTTGGTCGGGGTGGATGGATAGGCGTATAACACGAACGTCTGACAACCCAACAGTTGCGTGTTTGAATCTCATCATGGAGAACTTTAGCATTTGAGCTAATTAGCAACTTTGCAACTACTTACTAATTTTTAGCTACTTTGCAACTATTTAGCATGTTAGCAAACTCATCCCCTAACCCTAACCTTAACCCTTTAACCTAACTCCTAACCTTAACCCTAACCTTAACCCCTAACCTAGCTAACATTAGCCATCTACTGTAGCTAACATTAGCGTTAGCCACCTAGCCATCTAGCTAACAGTAGCCACAACAAATTGTAATTCATAACATATCATACATTTAGCAAATTCGTAACATATTGTACAGATTTGTATGAACTGTAATTCGTAACGTATCATACCAATTGTAATTCGTACCATATCACAAACATTGGCACAGACACACACACACACTACATACACATGGATTTAGTTCTGTAGATATGTGGTAGTGGTGGAGTAGGGGCCTGAGGGCACATAGTGTGTTGTGAAATCTGTGAATGTATTGTAATGTTTTTTGAAATTGCCTGAATTTTGCTGGACCCCAGGAAGAGTAGCTGATGTGTTGGCAGCAGCTAATGGGGATCCATAATACATACAAATACAAAAATACATGAAATGAATGATGAACATCCACAAATTAATACATATCATGTATTTCAAATCGTTTGATACAATTTTATTGTTTTGTATTAGAAGTCATCCAAACAAACACTATCTTCAATCATTTCTGGTTGGTTGATTGGTATTCTCTGTTCGGTGTTGGAAACTTTTCTCCAGAGGTTTTATGTAACACTTGAGCCAATTTGTTCTGAGGTAAACAGCAAGCTTAAGAACTTCCTGGTGCACTCAACTCAGCTAGAAATCACATACAGATTAGAAGGATGTTCCACCATCAATCCTTCCCTTCCAGTGGTTTTCCTAACAGCAATCTCATGTCTCTATTATGGCTGATTTAACTGTTTCCTGGCCGTAACTCCCAGTATGTGTCCCAAATGGGACCATATTCTCTATATAGTACACTACTTTTAACCAGAGCCCATAGGTATTTGGTCAAAAGTAATGCACTATGTAGGGAATAGTGCCATTTGGGACACAGACCTAATGTCCCGATGCTTTGGCCCACAGACCTAATGTCCCGATGCTTTGGCCCAGGGGTGGAGTTGATCAATGTATACACTGACTGCCACCCTCAGAATAATCTTAACGAGGCTAAATACGGCCAGGGTTTATCGTTAAGGCTGGAGTAATCCTGTAGTCCTTGGCTCAGCAGTGAAAGTCCTGACCTGAGACACAAAGGGGTTTTCCTCACTTAAATATCAGCAGGACAGACCCTGCAGCTTATACACACTGAGAAGCA
The DNA here is from genome assembly GCF_018296145.1 of Oncorhynchus tshawytscha. Taxonomy (NCBI): domain Eukaryota; kingdom Metazoa; phylum Chordata; class Actinopteri; order Salmoniformes; family Salmonidae; genus Oncorhynchus; species Oncorhynchus tshawytscha. Next base: position 33,953,020 of record NC_056442.1, read on the forward strand.
ATGTAGGATCCTCAAGCTGTGTGTAAGTAAAACAGCCGTTATATGAATATGCTTCCTTTATGTCATTTGCAGAAAATCTGATTTGTGTGGATGTGAACGTTTTAGTGGTGGATTTGGAAGGGATTTGCAGTTAGTGCTATTTGTGTTGACAGGAATCGGTAGGCAGCAGAGCTCAGGTGGTTGTCATCTATGATGCATTTAGACATATTATTTCCATGAAAAGTCATAGTCATTTAGTTTTGTATTGTACATGTAGAAATGTACAAGCCAATTACAGTTAATTCAATTGACATAGTGTTTTTTTGCTTACTTACCCTGTTAAATAATAAGCTATTTCTAGTTAATGTGCATGCCTTAATTCTACAAAATCGCATTTGGAAAACCTTTTCGATATTCAAAATTGGAAAGCAAGTTTAGTGTAGTCTCCCATATCGGGGAGATGTTACAGTTGAATCTTGGTTAAGTAAGTAAGCCTTGACTGAGGAATCTCTAAGGCAGAATCTCCTGTTTCTGTAGCAAGAAGCAGCTTGATGAAAAAGTACAGAATGTTAGTGAATGTCGGTTAAAATGTACGATTTAATGTTAATTATCTAATTAGCTGGCCCCTATGACATCTCTGACCTTTCTCCGTGATTGAACTGGGAAAGGAACAGGGTCAGGGTTAACCATGAGTGAAGACACTGATGGACTGGCAGAGCTGGCAGAGCTGGACTCTGAGCACAATGCAGAGCTGGCTGACATGGTGGCCGCCATGAACGTGGCATCCAACCGGATGACCCCTCCCAACGGCCACCGAAGGCCCCTTGCACCAGCGCGCCGGAAGCTGTCATTGTCAGACAGGAAGCTATCATTGCAGGAGCGATCAACCCAGCCGCGAGAGGCTCGACAGCCCACCATCGAGTCCAAGCGGGTGTCCATTTCAGATTCCCAGGTCAGAGGTCAGGCCTGTGTCCCAAATGGAAGTCAGGGTTCTGTCCTGAATGGCACCCTATTCCTTATATAGTGTACTACTTTTGACAAGGGCCCATAGGGGAATAGGGTGCCATTCGAGATGCAGTATATGGGGGATAGGGTGCCATTTAGGACCCATCCATGAAGTCTCAAAAGAAATAGGCATGAGCCTAAATAATGTGTAGTCAATGTGCATTATCCCACCACCAAATACCCTTCACTTTGTCTCTCCCTAGGATTGTATCCAGCTCAACCAATACAAGTTGAAGGATGAGATTGGAAAGGTAAGAAAGGAAAAGTTAGAAGAGATGCTGAATTTGTCTGACAAGAGAAAACATTATTTCATAAAGAACTCTTGTGTAATAAGTCAAAATTATTCTGTCAGACTTTCTTCTTTTTCTATTCTAGGGCTCATATGGTGTGGTGAGATTAGCTTACAATGAAGATGATGAACAATACTATGTAAGAATCTCTGCACATTTCGTTCTTTATCATCTCCTTTGTGGGAGCAGAGTTCCTCAACTCTTTGTTTTGGCCTTTTTGACGATTATACTATGGGAGCAAACTGATCATGTCTTTCCTTGCGTAGGCAATGAAAGTTTTTTCAAAAAAGAAGCTGATGAAGATGTGTGGATTTCCACGTAGGTGAAAATGTTCCTTTTAAGTCTAGTATGTGCTTTGGTACTGGTATGAACATGAACTGGTGATGATCACCACTATATATAATGGCGGTTGGTTATAGGACGCCCCCCTCCCCGAGGAGCCAGCACAGAACAAGGACTGCCACCCAAACCCCTGGGGCCACTGGAGAGAGTCTACCAGGAGATCGCCATCCTGAAGAAACTAGACCACCTTAACATTGTCCATCTGGTGGAGGTGAACACACTGACATGGGAGGGAGATTTAAAAGGTTAATTTAGTTAATTTACATTTAGTTTTATTAATTTCAGAGATTTACACCTTCCAATTATAGGTTCTTGATGATCCTGCTGAAGACAATCTCCACATGGGTAAGTATGCATTCATCATGTCAGTGCACTGAATGGTGATACAAGGTGTTACATGGTAAACTATGTTTTCTGTTGTATCTCCTTGTACTAGGTCCATAGTTTGTATATTATAATAGTCTGTCCAGTTTGATTATTACATAGAAACTAATATGACTGGTCATTTTATTCTCTGTTTGTTTATTTTCTAGCCTTTGAGTTAATGCCAAAAGGGTACGTTTTACTCCTTTCTGAAATATACTGTATTACATTACATTATAACACTGGTCCTTTGTATCTCAGTTGGTAGAGAATGGCGCTTGTAATGCCAGGGTAGTGGGTTTGATTCTTGGGACCACCCATATGTAAAACATAACTACGCATGACTGTAAGTCACTTTGAATAAAAGCATCTGCTAAATGTCTTATATTCTTATTATTATATTATTATACTGTATATAACACTTAAATTACGAATTTTGTTATTTATATATAATCCCTCCAGTTACTAAATTTGGTGAATATAAGGTATCCAGTTTTAAGGAATATAAGATACCAATGACAAGGTTCAGGCATTGTTAGTGGTAGGAAGACCACTGTTTGGAAGATTATGGGGGTGATGCTTACTTACCTTTCTCTGTCTCTGTTGCTTTTCCTGGGGCCCTAGCCCAGTGATGGAGGTGCCCTCAGACACTCCCTTCACAGAGGAACAAGCCCGCTTTTACTTCAGAGACATAATTCTGGGGATTGAATACTGTAAGTCCTCCACCTGGATTTCGTCTCAAATGGCACCGTGTTCCCTATATACAGTAGTGCACTACTTTTGACCTGAACCCTAAGGGCCATGGTCAAAAATAGTGCACTAAATAGGGAATAGAGTGCCATTTGGGACGTATGGCCTAATAGCATTCTGCTCAGAGACCTGCAGCATACTGCTAACCCTGCTCATGTTTTAGCAAGACATTGGTTTGAAAGTCACTCGTCAGATACTTTCTGAAAAGACAGGATCAGTTGGTGCTTTGACAGCTGAATGTCAAGACCTAAATCAAATGGGCAATGCTGTTTCTATACTTATAAAAGTTTATCTAAAAAAAAGAGAACTAAATCAGTGTTTCCTGTCCTTTTTCCCTGGTCCTATTCTCTCTTCCTCCTTCTCAGTACACTACCAGAAGATCATCCACAGAGACATCAAGCCTTCCAACCTGTTACTGGGAGACAATGGGCATGTGAAGATTGCAGACTTTGGTGTCAGTAACCAGTTTGAGGGGAGTGATGCTCTCCTGTCCAGCTCAGCAGGGACTCCAGCCTTCATGGCCCCAGAGATGATGACTGATCATGAGCAGAGCTTTACTGGCAAGGTTAGACACTAATTGATAATTTATCTAATCAGGTCACTCATCTTTGATTGTATCCTAGAATAATATTTACCCCATGAAAATGTACTGCATTGACTGGTATCAAAAATACTTAGAAATTGACTTGGTATCAAACGTCAACATTTTACTGTACTGTAAAATATACAGCAAGCTCTCTTTGTAAAGTAATGGTCAATGTTCATGTTTGTTAGGCCTTGGATGTGTGGGCCATGGGAGTCACCCTGTACTGCTTTGTCTATGGGAAGGTAGGTTCTGCTATTATCATAATGTACGGTAATGTATGGCCTTCTGCCATGGATTATTTTGGCCCACTAGTTTCTGATTTACTGTGTCCATTATGCTGAGAACTACAACTATATTTTGATCAACCGTTGCATCCCACATAATAATGCTTTTAAAATAAATACATTTAATGGTTTATGTGGGAAACAGACAGCATGCGTATGCATGTAGCCTATCATTTTAGAGCAGCATTTTATTGCCTTTTCTTCATCACTATCTTCCTATATCAGTGCCCTTTCATCGATGAATACATCATCGGCCTGCACAATAAGATCAGGAACAGGCCTGTGGAGTTCCCAAACATGTGAGTTCCACTAAGGGACACTATTTACCATGCAAAAACAATTTAGTCTGCTCTCTATGCACCACTCTAAAATATGGGTAGAACTTCACATTATAGCATGTAATAACTTGATAATAACATAGTAATAGTATTGTTTTAACGTTCCTAGCCATTCACTGCTACTGTAGTTACTGTACTGTAGATGGTTCTATTCTATTTGCTGGGTGGTCATCTCAGTCACTCTTTGGTACAACAGGCCTGAAGTATGCAAGGAGTTGAAGGAACTTATTATAAGGATGCTGGATAAAAATCCTGATTCAAGGATCACCATTCCTGAAATCAAGGTAAAAGGGGGCAGATCTAGACCTTCAATAGTGCCTATAAAAAGCAAATCCTTCATGAAACCATCTATGACACTTCAAATGAATGTTTTACTGTCCTGGTAGAGCTGTCTTATATGTGTTGTGGGACGATTGTGTTTCCCCTCCTGTTTGTTGCCAGGAGCACCCGTGGGTGACGGAGGATGGCACTGACCTTCTACCCCTGGAGGAAGAACACTGCACCGTGGTGGAGGTGACTGAGGAGGAGGTCCAAAACTCCATCAAACTCATCCCCAGTCTGTCTGCTGTGGTGAGTCAGTTCACTAGTGTCCTGTCCAGGGGATATACATCTCTTGTTCTGGCTCGGACAAGGCTTACTTACTAACTTACCCATCTATCACAAATAGGGCCAGGAGTTTTTGTGTTTTAACAAGGGAAAAAGTTTGGGACCTACATCAGGGCCCAGAGTTTTTCCAGGTCAATACACATGGTCAGGGAACATTTTTGTCATAAGGCAGATTGCTACAGTGAATATGTTTCCCAAACGGCACCCTTTTCACAATATAGTGCACTACTTTTGACCAGGGTCTATAGGGCTCTGATCAAAAGTAGTGCCCTATAGAGAATAGGTTGCCATTTGGGATGGACCTCTGACACTCACTCTCCCCACGTTAGATCCTGGTGAAGTCCATGCTGAGGAAGAGGTCTTTTAGTAACCCCTTTGAGTGTCACAACAGGAGGGCAGAGAGGTCTATGTCTGCTCCAGGAGGTCTCCTTGCGTAAGTCCCCTATAAATCCTCCTTATCTGCTTTCTTTATCTGCCGATTTTGGGATTAGGAAACAAACAAAACAAAACAAAGTGACAGAAATACACAGAGTCGGTTAGATATATAGGCTACTGTAAATGGGCTTAACACAAAAGAAGCGTACATATACAGAATACTGTAAGGACAGGTGTATGGCAGAAGACTGAAGCTACAATGAGAAACATGACATATAGTGAGTTCCAAATGTATTGAGACAGTGACACATTTTCTGTTGTTTTGACTCTGTACTCCAGCACTTTGGTTTTGAAATTATACAATGACTAGGAGGTTAACGTGCAGACTGTCAGCTTTAATTAGAGGGTATTTTGTTAGATTTTTTGCATTTTGTGTAACTTATTTTTGAACTTATTGTGTACATAATGTTGCTGCTACCGTCTCTTATGACTGAAAAGAACAAACAGATCAATAAAAACGACATTGATCCATCTAATATGGCTATGAGAAGAGGAGACACAAATACAATAGGATGTCCATCTAACCTGGGGGAAGAAATTATTGTCCAAAAACAAACTTTCAAGTGGCACTGATCCAACAATGATAAAGAGTGAATATACACACTCACTGTGGACATGGCCAATGCTCTCCACTCGCAGCAATAAGATAGGCTACACTGTTTGCTAAATTAAGATGATCATTTTGATAACTAAAAGACAAGAGTATTTTCTTTGTCTTCTCTTTACAGTAATAACCATTTGCTTTCCAAACAATTTTCCTGCAATTGTATTTTGAAATATTGTAATATACAGTGCCTTCAGGAAGTATTCAGACCCCTTGACCTTTTCTCAATTTAGTTACAGCCTTATTCTAAAATTGATTAAATAGTTTATTTTTCCTTATCAATCTACACACAATACCCCATAATGCCAATTTTGTATTTTATTTTGCTAATTTATATTTAAAAAACGGAAATATTACATTTACATAAGTATTCAAACACTTTACTCAGTACTTTGTTGAAGCACCTTTGGCAGCGATGACAGCCTCAAGTCTTCTTGGGTATGGCGCTACAAAGCTTGGCACACTTGTATTTGGGGAGTTTCTCCCATTCTTCTCTGCAGATCCTCTCAAGCTCTGTCAGCTTGGATGGGGAGTGTCACTGCACAGCTGTTTTCTGATCTCTCCAGAGATGTTCGATGGGGTTCAAGTCCGGGCTCTGGACATTGAGACTTATCCCGAAGCCGTTCCTGCATTGTCTTGGCTGTGTGCTTAGGGTCGTTGTCCTGTTGGAAGGTGAGCCTTCGCCCCAGTCTGAGGTCCTGAGCACTCTTCAGGTTTCCATCAAGGATCTCTCTATACGTTGCTCCGTTCATCTTTTTCCCTCGATCTTCACTAGTCTCCAAGTCCCAGCCGTTGAAAAACATCCCCACAGCATGATGGTGCCAGGTTTCCTCCAGATGTGCCACTTGGCATTCAGAACAAAGAGTTCAGTCTTTGTTTCATAAGACCAGAAAATCTTGTTTCTCATGGTCTGGGAGTCTTTAGGTGTCTTTTGGCAAACTCCAAGCGGGCTGTCATGTGGCTTTTACTGAGGAGTGGCTTCCGACTGGCCATTCTATCATAAAGGCCTGATTGGTGGAGTGCTGCAGTGATGAGTGTCCTTCTGGAAGGTTCTCCCATGTCAACAGAGAAACTCTGGAGCTCTGTCAGAGTGGCCATCAGGTTTTTGGTTACCTCCCTGACCAAGGCCGTTCTCCCCCGATTGCTCAGTTTGGCTGGGCAGCCAGCTATAGGAAGTGTCTTGGTGGTTCCAAACATCTTCCTTTTAAGACTTATGGAGGCCACTGTGTTTTTGGGGACCTTCAATGCTGCAGATATTTTTTGGTACCCTTCCCCAGATCTGTGCCTCAACACCATCCTGTCTCGGAGCTCTACAGACAATTCCCTCAACCTCATGGCTTGGTTTTTGCTCTGACATGCACTGTCAACTGTAGGACCTTATGTAGACAGGTGTGTGCCTATCCAAATCTTGTCCAATCAATTGAATTTACCAAAGGTGAACTCCGATCAAGAGAAACAGGATGCACCTGAGTGCAATTTCGAGTCTCATAGAAAAGGGGCTGAAGACTTATGTAAATACGTTTTTTGTTTTATTTTAAATAAGGCTGCAACGTAACAAAATGTGGAAAAAGTCAAGGGGTCTGAATACTTTTCGAAGGCACTGTACCTGGCTGGGCCCTACTTTTCATTGACAGTTGCAACTTAACACTCATATATTTGGCATTTCCAGCGTGCGCTGCCCAAATTCCGACTGTAGGCAATGTGATTTAAAACAATCCACAGCTTCTTTTTTTTTTAAAGAAGCTAATGATCCTCTGTGGCCAAATCATGCTTTCTGGTGTAGTAGCCTCTTTTCAATGACTTCATGTATTTATGTCTCGACAGGAATAGGCTAATTAGGCTATATAATTTTGGGAATTAAATTTACTTTAGTGGAAGCTGGACGCGTCGTCTATGGTTGTACAACTAACTTGATTAATAGCCTGAAATGGCTTCTTGGTAGCCAGTTACGAGGTTGGGAGATTAGGAACCTATCTGGGTTAGCTAATGCCAACTTCATAAAATGTCAAAGTGGCTAGTAGTATTACAGAGAAACAACAAAACAAAACAACAAAAAATGACAAATCTGAGGGGGCACATGCCCCTGTGCCCTCTATGAGCATGACGACTCTGATGCCACACACAGCTGTCTTCTTCTCACACACTTACAGTTCAGCTCAGTCAACTACACCAGGGCACACAACAGCTTTGATAACATTGCTAAGTGGTTTATTAGATTGTGCCTTCACGAAATATGCTAATATTAATTAGTCCATCATAAATGTTCAGATTTTTTTTCTACAGTATCTATCTCCATCATGTAATGTAACTTTATGATTACATTGCTTATTTACCATTGACTTGCAGTCTTTAACAAGCACATATTTGCTGATATTGTCCTTTTCTTGTCTATCTCTTACCCATTACAGGGACTCTTGGGGGCGACTGGAAACCGAGGTTCATCCTTCATTGAGGTAAGAGCCCTGGTCAAAAGTAGTGCATACTATATAGGGAATATTTTGCCATTTGGAATTGGGACGCAACACCAGTCTTGTGCTAACAGGTTTTCTTCTGGGGTTTGATCACTATCATTCTACTCTATGTGATTCTATTTCTATGGTCTCAGTGCTGTCTTTTTATGCGCTGCTGAGAGTTGATGTGTATTGGACCTGATTGGTAATGCTGTTCCTGACATGCATGGCATTTAATGCAAAGTTCTTCTTGTCATGACCCTTCCCCCTTCCCCCCCTACAACAGAGCTTACCGTGAAATAGTTACTTTACAAGCTCTTAACCAACAATGCAGTTAAGAAATCAGATTTAAGAAAATATTGACTAAATAAACTAAAGTAAAAAAAGTAACACAATAAAATAACAATAACGAGGCTATATACAGGGGTAACCATTAAGCCATTAGACCTCTCACTAAAGGCTTCAGTAATACAAAAGTTGTACTTAAATCCGAACTGGTTCTCTAGCAGATTAGTAAGAATGTCTCACGCCATGTTCAAGAATGTCCCTTTTCCCCTTTTCCAGATTACAACATCTCACTTCTGGTTATTTGAAAATGAAATAATCTCCAAAATATCGCTATTTTTAAAACAAGCCATAGAAAGTTGGTTGCAATTTCTGTTTGATCCACCAGAAAAGACAGAACAAATAATGCAACAAAAAATATGGTTAAACTCAAATATACTAATAGAAATAAGGTATCATCTTTGTAAATTAGATCACAAATAGGACTGGTGGAGTTACGTCACACATGCAGCTAAAGAAAATATATGGAAATGTCTGCTCTGACCCAAATTACAACCAACTAATTGGAGCATTATGGCAAAAATGGAAGACGCCAGTGAAAGAAGGACAAAGTAAGGAACTTGACCGTCAGTCCTCCATTAAAGTCTGAAAATTGTGATCAATAAAAAGGTATACCAATTTAATTTAAGGACCCAAAAAATTGACAGCTCTGCCTGTCTCCTAGAGATGAACGTACTTTGGTGCGAAAAGTGCAAATCAATCCCAGAACAACAGCAAAGGACCTTGTGAAGATGCTGGAGGAAACAGGTACAAAAGTATCTATATCTTATAGTAAAACGAGTCCTATATCGACATAACCTGAAAGGCCGCTCAGCAAGGAAGAAACCACTGCTCTAAAACCGCAATAAAAAAAAAAGACAGACTACGGTTTGCAACTACACATGGGGACAAAGATCGTACTTTTTGGAGAAATGTCCTCTGGTCTGATGAAACAAAAATAGAACTGTTTGGCCATAATGGCCATTGTTATGTTTGGAAGAAAAAGGGGGAGGCTTGCAAGCCGAAGAACACCATCCCAACCGTGAATTACGGGGGTGGCAGCATCATGTTGTGGGGTTGCTTTGCTGCAGGAGGGACTGGCATCATGAATAGATGGCATCATGAGATAGGAAAATTATGTGGATATATTGAAGCAACATCTCAAGACATCAGTCAGGAAGTTAAAGCTTGGTCGCAAATGGGTCTTCCAAATGGATAATGACCCCAAGCATATTTCCAAAGTTGTGGCAAAATGGCTTAAGGACAACAAAGTCAAGGTATTGGAGTGGCCATCACAAAGCCCTGACCTCAACCCTATAGAACATTTGTGGGCAGAACAGAAATAGCGTGTACGAGCAAGGAGGCCTACAAACCTGACTCAGTTACACCAGCTCTGTCAGGAGGAATGGGCCAAAATTCACCCAACTTATTGTGGGAAGCTTGTGGAAGAGTACCCGAAATGTTTGACCCAAGTTAAACAATTTAAAGGCAATGCTACCAAATACTAATTGAGTGTAAGTAAACTTCTGACCCAGTGGGAATGTGATGAAAGAAATAAAAGCTCAAATAAGTCTTTCTCTTGGCTATTATTTTGACATGTCACATTCTTAAAATAAAGTGGTGATCCTAACTGACCTAAGACAGGGCATTTTTACTAAAATTACATCTCAGGAATTGTGAAAAACTGAGTTTAAATGTATTTGGCTAAGGTGTATGTAAACTTTCGACTTCAACTGTAGTAATACTTTTTGCAACCATTTTTATATTTAATTTACATTCTGTAGAAACTATGAGAATAGAAAGGTTCAGAACTTGTGAAACGTCACAGCACAGTTGAAAAAATATATGGCAAATAGAGAATGAGATAGATGGGAGGGGTTGAGTTGAGGTGAAGGTTGGGACTAAAAACAACAAGATAACTAATGTAAAGTATACTGACTCCATAAAATGTACAGTATATAGGTGCAGACTTTTGTGAAACAGCACAGTTAACAACACATGTCTAATAGAACTGGATGGTCTTCAGAGATAGATGGGAGGGGTTGAGGGTAACTGAAGGATGGGATTAAAAACAAACAAGAGTTAATTATTGTAAAACACATTGTGTCTGTAAAATGTATATAGTATGTATAAGCTGGAAGTAGAAGCCTAAGTGTTGTTGTCCATTAGTTTACTCCAATTTGGGGAGGGGTGGTAGGGTTAGGGGAGGGCTGGTAGGGTTAGGGGAGGGCTGGTAGGGTTAGGGGAAAATAATAAAGGGAAATATATTGAAAATAAAAATACATACCATTGAAAATGATGCTGACATTTACGTTGATGGAAGCTGAAATCTAGCTGCAATGTAAAAATATTTTTTTAAAGAATTTAAAAAAAGAATGGGCAAATATTGCACAAGTCAGATGTGCCAAGCTCTTATAGACTTACCGAAGACTCACCGCTGTAATCGATGCTAAAGGTGTTTCTAGGTGTTTCTAACATGTTATTTAATAACATAGTTATTTAATTTCTTTAAAAAATATTTTTTTGCCCATTTTGTAACATAATAAAACGTGACGAAATCCAAAGGGATCTGAAAACTTTTGCAAGGCATTGTATGTACAAAATCTCATGATTGTAGCTCAAACGGGACAGGAGATATGCTTGTTAAAATGTTGGAATTTGAGTTGATTACAATAGCGCCTCCCTTGGGCCAATCTGTGTAATTTTGTAAATGCCGAATCTCTATGGCAAGACACATCATTCACCCAAGTTTCGCCAGACGATGTTGTGTGTGACTAACATATGTGCAAACGCACTGAGACCGATCCATAGTCGTCCCCCTTGACCCCATTTCATCATGGGGGACAATAAAACATGTGTTGCCTGCAGGAAATCAAGCAGAGAAGGAGAATTGGATGGAAACGGAGAAGGAGAGTTGGAGGACCTTACTGAAGATGATGGTGCACTTGCAGAGGGCTGCTGGTAAACCCTTTTTTCTGATAGACCTGTTTAAATTAGGGGACAGACCTGTTCAAAGCAAACTCTTTGCTGTATCTTCATATAATATGTAATATGAATGTAATATATTTGAAGAGAGATCCAAATGAAAGAGCTCACCCTTACAGTCTTTTAGAAAGATTTGTGATAACTACAGTACAAACCATGTATTAGGTTTTTAACTTTTGTCTTATTCCATCTGTGTGATGTTTGTGTCTGCTGTTAACATAGGGTTTCATTGTCTGTTCATGATGTACTGTACTATATTACTCATAATGGTCTGAATGCCTTTTGTACTATTAGTTCTATGTTTTCCAAATATTAGACCTATGTATTGAACTGAAATGTGGTTGTTACAATGTAAATATGTACCATTCTAAATAAGTCATTTTTGCATGCTTTCATACAGTTGATGTTGAAGATAATTAAAGGTAGCAAATTAACATTCTTGTTTTTTCTCTGGATGGCTCTCTAGCATGATGTGCTGGCTCTTGTACGCAGGTGTTATTAATGTCCTATAGTGCAAGCAATCTTTCATCTGGGGCCGTTTCAAAAGAAAGAGTAGGACTAAAGGCTTTATTTTTAATATATATTTTTTTACTGTTTTACAAATTGAAGTGAGTGATATCACATCTAGATGTCAAATGGACTTCTGGAATGTGTCAGAATAGCTTTTAGGATTTAAGAGGGAAAAACAAGTTACGTCGACACAAAGTCTGCATTGTGAGGAGCTAAAATGTGCAGCTTATTCTGAATCATCTCAGCTGACATGAAAGTAATATAATATCATAATGTAAACACTTGAATAATAAAAAAATCCACCTGTTTTTGTTTTCGTCAGACTTTTTAAAATTGGTATTTCTGAAATGCTGAAGTATACCACATAATGTTCAACAATATGACCACCTATTTGTTCAATAGTTCATATTGATATTCCCTCATGTCACCGCCCAGTAGGCTATTCAAGTATGTCTCTCTGACACCATCCACATGCTTTTGGAAAAAAAACTAACTGGAATAACACTTGTATTATTGTGGCAGGGTATGAACCTTAGTTTTGGTCAGTGTTTCCCCTGTGACCTTAATTAGGATGGGACAGGTCAAATGTATCAAAGCGCCCCTGTGACTTGTTTAGGTAAGAGATGTTGTACTTGAAGTTGGTGGAAAATGTGTCTGAGAACAATTTTGAGAACAATGTTGTTTATAATAAATATTTGTGGTGTGGTAAATTGCTCTAAGGTTTGTGTTTACTTTGATTATCAGTGTTTCTTTATTCAAAATTGACAGACAAATAGTCATTGGCCTTATGTTCAATGTCCCTATGTTCAATGTCCCTGTTTCTTTGTAAATATACCACTAGATGGCACCTTGTGTCTGACTGTATCATCTATTGTGCCTCAGGTCAGATTTTTCTTCTTCATTGTACTTCATACAGAGGCTATGTTAGGCTTGCTTCAGACAGACATCAACTTCCTTCTGTAGAATGATCTAATACCACTTGCCAATGACCACAATGAAACATCATGCCATTTGTCCCATTCTTTTTTTTCTGTCAACAGTCAGGGAACACAATGCATGTGAAGGTGTGCCCACTCTTGATAAGAGGTGTACAGATTAAGTCCTTATGTCTCTGTCATGCACTCCTCAGCAGGAAGAGGTACAAATAGGTATGTTTATCCTGTGATTGAGTACTAATGAGCCATTTATCTCAAGGGGCTGTCATACTAGTCATATGTGTTATGGCAGGGGATTTGGCATGACACACAGTCCCTTTATCTAAAAAAAACACTCCAGGAGTTAAGTTTCCCTATACTGAAGTGTGTTACTTCCTGCACAGGTGTCAGGGGTACATGCTGCATGCACAGCCTCCATGTGAGCTGTAACCATATAAAAAAAGGCATGTTCATTATATGTCCATTCATGTATTGAAACATGCCCATCACTTTGGACCATATTTAATCATTCTTTACATTAGTTGCCATTTTTGTGATCAGTTTATTTTCCCATTGCTATACATGGCACTCCTCGAAAACCACAGTGGAATGTTTCTGAGCAAGGGTTACTGTGGAAACAGTTGCCAAGCAACACCACAATAGTTTCTCTGTTTTTGATCGGACCACACCTTAGAAATAGAATGCATAAAACTGACTTGTTTCTCCACATTAAACATCAAAATCCATTGGTCTACTGATAGAGGTACAATTGAGTTGATAATTGATTGTTATGTTACACCTCTGTGTGCTCGGGAGACCACCAACCCTCCAGCACAGCCTGTCTTCTTTGGGAGAACTGTATGGTGTATAGCTGATCATTCTCTGCTCCCTTGCCAGTGACATCTGCCATGACAGCCTCAGCAACAGGCTGAGCCAGTCAGGCCAATTCAGAGGCCAAGTGGGACTCCCCCGGCCCAGCTAAACCCATTACAGCTGTTACAACCCAGTCAGCTCCATCATGGGCTTGGGTCTCTCAGAGTCCATTTCGCATCCCCAACTCTGTCAGTCTGTTCCAAGTCACTCACGACTCCAACATGCTAGCAGTCATGTTGCCCATGTCTCTTTCTCTCTGAGCTTCATATAACTGACTGGTTTGCAAAACCCAGCCTAAACACACTAAGGTCTCAGTTGAATTTCACACAAAGACAATGCTGGTGTCACTGACATGCTATTAAGTCCTAAACACACAAATTAAACAATCACTTTCAGACCTGCCAATGCGCCAGAGAGCTCATCTCTCGGCTATACTCCTTGGTAGACTGTTTTCACAGTCCTTCTGTTCATGATTCTTAATAACAAAATGTTTCATGGAATTGTTTTTGAAACTCAATGCAAATAATTGCTTATTACACAGACAGTCTTCTCAAAGTATTTGTTTTCATTTACAAGGTCTTGACAAATCTCCACAGCTGTATACTGTCTCTGTTGGGTCTGCTCTCTGTCTCTCCCTCAGACCAACCAGAACCAACTATAGATAGCAAAACAGGAAATGCACAATTATACGTTTCAATCAAAAAGGTCATGATTTACATGATCAAAAAGTGCAACAACAGGAAATAAAATGACAATTTGCAATGCTCAAGCCAAGCCTTTGTTGCTACTAGTGCGTTTTACAGTGTAATCCTTTGGGCGTGTTTGTTGTTGCTTTTGTACCATGAGGTCTGTGCAGTAGGTACTGTGTATTATTTACGTTCCTGCTGTGTGGGCCCACAGCATGTCACACCCAGCATAGGGAGATTACCTCTAACGTCCATGGTCCTGCTACTTGTCATTTTTTCAGTGTTTGGTACAATACATGTTTTGTATATATGGTTTTTGAAAGCCCATAAAACTACTGGACAGACAAAGCTAGAAGATATGCTACATTTCTTAGTCATGTACAGTACTGCAGCCTATAGTTAAGGGTCAATCTTTGTTGGAAAAGGTATCCCAGAGCAGCTGCAGGAGGGAGACAAGCCTTTTAATATAGCAGCCCAATACACATACAATATACTACAGCCAGGTGCACTCTAAAGCATATACTGGAGACGGCACTCAATGTGGGCACCGACAGTCATACACATACTGTACACACTGAAGATACACTCCAAACCCCAATGTGTCTGTCATAACAACAGGAAAGCACGAGGAGAGAAGAAATGAACACGGTTACGTGCCAAGACACTTCACCAGGAAAATTACATTAGTACAAAGCAGAACATTTGGATAGTTATCAAACTGTAAATCTAAATGAACATCTCTTGGGTGATGATTGCAATGATACGTCCTAAATGGCACACTATTCCTTATATGGTGCACAACTTTTGACCAGAGCCCTTTAGGCCTTGGTCAAAAGAAGCACACTACAATATAGAAGGAATAGGGTGCAATTTGGAATACCGATATGGACAATAATAACTTCTGCCACATGAGAGTACTCTCCTCTGATACAAACATTTTCAGTCTCCTGGCTGCAGCCTTCTCCCCGGTGTGGACTCTGAGAAGGTGACCTCCTCTCTCTGCAGAGGGTGTGCTCAGCGCCGAAGCCCCACTGCCCTTGCCAGCCATACAGGAAGAAGGCCGCTCTATGGCCATCAGCAATAAGTAAACTCCCAATGAGTAAGCTTTTAAACATTGTGTCATTTTTGCAGGCATCAGTTCTCAAGTGCAATTCATAGCTAATACTTGACATCTTCTTCAGTGGCTTATATTTTATACCTTAAATTGCATTGTTAGTGTCACTTCTTGTAGTCCAAACCATTATCTATTCCCTATCATGGTTGTCTTTAAGAAACAGACAGGAGAACTGACAGACATCTATTATGTTATTCTTAATTAATAGGGATGATGATTGGGACTAGTGACTAAGACCTAACAACCAATCATAGCGGGATGAGTCAAGCATACAGATCATCTGCAGTGGATATTGGTCAACTGGAGAGAAGCGCTTACAGACTATCAGTAACATTTCAACTATCTACTAACCCTAACCCTAACCTTAACCTGTATCCTAACCCTAAACTTAACCCTTACCCTAACTCTAGCCCTAATTCTAACCTTAACCCTTACACAAACCCTTATTCTAAACCTTGCCCAACCCTAACTGTAACCTTAGAAAGCAGTTTCTTATCAACATTTAGTCAGTTGCTTATCAACAGATAGATTGTTGATAGCATAATTATCCAAATAAAGTGTGACCGTGCTTTTTCTATATACAGTAACTGACCATGTCTGTACACTTGATGATGTATGCAGGTGAGTTGGGAGATAAGTCTACACCTGGAAGTCAGTATTTCTGCAGTCTCATAATGTTTCAATCCTCTGATTTCAAATAGATTTACTGTACAGTGTTTTGAATATAGTGGATTATATGAAGGGGAGTGGCTAAGGATAGTTCTCTGTGCGGTTGGAGTCATGGGAGGTTTCTTAAAACCTTCCGCTGAACATTCTGGTTCATTTGATAAATAATAAACAGCGAAGTAGATAAATGTTAATATGAATGAATAATTAATTTTGTAGCAGTCATGAATACTATTTGTCTTTATTTTGTGATGTTGAAGAATACAGTTGAAGTCGGGAGTTTACATACACTTAGGATGGAGACATTAAAACTTGTTTTTCAACCACTCAACAAAATGTCTTGTTTTAACAAACTATAGTTTTGACAAGTCGGTTAGGACATCTACTTTGTGGATGACACAAGTCATTTTCCCAACAATTGTTTACAGACAGAATATTTCACTTATAATTTACTGTATCACAATTCCAGTGGGTCAGAAGTTTACATACACTAAATTGACTGTGCCTTTAAACAGATTGGAAAATTCCAGAAAATGACGTCATGGCTTTAGAATCTTCTGTTAGGCTAATTGACATAATTTGAGTCAATAGGAGGTGTACCTGTGAATGTATTTCAAGGCCTACCTTCAAACTCAGTGACTCTTTGCTTGACATCATGGGAAAATCAAAATAAATCAATTGTAGACCTTCACAAGTCTGGTTCATCCTTGGGAGCAATTTCCAAACGCCTGAAGGTACCACATTCATCTGTACAAACAATAGTATGCAGGTATAAACACCATGGGACCACGAAGCCGTCATACCACTCAGGAAGGAGACGCGTTCTGTCTCCTAGAGATGAACGTACTTTGGTGTGAAAAGAGCAAATCAATCCCAGAACAACAGCAAAGGACCTTGTGAAGATGCTGGAGGAAACAGGAACAAAAGTATCTATATCCACAGTAAAAGGAGTCCTATATCGACATAACCTGAAAGGCCACTCAGCAAGGAAGAAGCCTCTGCTCCAAAACCGCCATACAAAAGCCAGACTACGGTTTTCAACTGCACATGGGGACAAAGATCATACTTTTTGGACAAATGTCCTCTGGTCTGATGAAACAAAAATAGAACTGTTTGGCCATAATGACCATCGTTATGTTTGGAAGAAAAAGGGGGAGGCTTGCAAGCCGAAGAACACCATCCCAAACGTGAAGCACGGGGGTGGCAGCATCATGTTGTGGGGGTGCTTTGGCATCATGAGGAAGGACATTTATGTGGATATATTGAAGCAACATCTCAAGACATCAAGCAGGAAGGTAAAGCTTGGTTGTGGCAAAATGGCTTAAGGACAACAAAGTCAAGGTATTGGAGTGGCCCTCACAAAGCCCTGACCTCAATCCTATAGAAAATTTATGAGCAGTACTGAGTAAGCATGTGTGAGCAAGAAGGCCTACAGACCTGACTCAGTTACACCAGCTCTGTCAGGAGGAATGGGCAAATATTCACCCAACTTACTGTGGGAAGCTTGTGGAAGACTACCCGAAATGTTTGACCCAAGTTAAACAATTTAAAGGCAATGCTACTAAATACCAATTGAGTGTATGTAAACTTCTGACCCACTGGGAATGTGATGAAAGAAATAGAAGCTGAAATAAGTAATACTCTCTACAGTTATTATGTAATTTCACATTCTTATAATAAAGTGGTGATCCTAGCTGACCTAAAACAGGGAATTTTTACTAGGATTACATGTCAGGAATTGTGAAAAACTGAGTTTAAATGTATTTGGCTAAGGTGTATGTAAACGTCCGACTTCAACTGTATATACAGTATATTTCATGACCAGAGGTAACAGACAAATCTGAGTAGGAGGAAATGAATCTTAAAAACAGGTCAGCAAATCTTGAAGTTTGATAAAGGATTAGATTGGGACAATTATCTGATAGAATGAAAGATTTGACCAGTTTCAAACTTCTCAAGCAATAAGGTTTGCCATTCCCAACCCCACAAGCTGTGGTAGTGTTATTAGAATTATCTGTGTACTCAGATTCTACAGTACCTCTAGCTTTTCAATAGGATGATATTTCTGTATCCCAACATGGAACTATGAAAATGCTTTGTTTTGGTACTCCTAACTTACATAATACTTGTATCTTTGGTACTCGTAATTTACTGCATGTAAAATATACCAGAAGACAAGTAGATGCATTAGATCACCATGCATTTTGTTATTCATAATCCAAAATGTGAAGGGAAAAAAAGAGAATACCAGTGGAGCTCCAGAAATATCATCCTATTGAAAAGCTAGAGGTACTGTAGAATCTGAGTACACAGATAATTCTAATAACAGTACTCTCTGCCTGCCGCCTGTGAGTAGACACTGAGTAGACTGGGTACATCAATGTGACAGCCCACCACAGAGACGAGACTACTGTGTCGTCAGTCCATCAGAAACCAACATACTATTGTATAACAAGCAAAAATCTCTGGGCCAAATTTAGCACGCCACCTCCCTCTACGTTATGATAGTCATTTACACTGTAAATAAATACTTTGTAGCACAGCAGGCTAGCTTCAGATTCCAAAGTGGACATAGCAGGCAAATGATGTAATACCATTACTGTAAGAATAGAATACAATAGCATAGTTTATTCTGTCAAAGACTATTATTTATTTATTTTAATTTTACTTTTATTTAACTAGGCAAGTTCAAATTCTTATTTTCAATGACGGCCTAGGAACAGTGGGTTAACTGCCTGTTCAGGGGCAGAACGACAGATTTGTCGGACATTTGCAACCTTCTGGTTACTAGTCCAACGCTCTAACCACCAGGCTACGCTGCCGCCCCTAGGCTAACACATGTAGTGCACGGTTCAGATGGTGCCCGTGAGGTTTCCTCTCTATATACATACTGTACACACAGATTTTGTCAGGAATGAATGAAAACACAAAACATGTATTGTTTTGAATGAAGTTTATACAGTTGAAGTCGGAAGTTTACATACACCTTAGCCAAATACATTTATACTCAGTTTTTCACAATTCCTGACATTTAATCCTAGTCTTAGGTCAGTTAGGATCACCACATTTTTTTTTAAAGAATGTGAAATGTCCGAATAATAGTAGAGAGAATTACTTAGTTCAGCTTTTGTTTCCTTCATCACATTCCCAGTGGGTCAGAGGTTTACATACACTCAATTGGTATTTGGTAGCATTGCCTTTAAATTGTTTAACTTGGGTCAAACTCCTGACGGAGCTGGTGTAACTGAGTCAGGTTTGTAGGCCTCCTTGCTCGCACACACTTATTCAGTTCTGCCCACAAATTTTCTATAGGGTTGAGGTCAGGCCTTTGTGACGGCCACTCCAATACCTTGACTTTGTTGTCCTTAAGCCATTTTGCCACAACTTTGGAAGTATGCTTGGGGTCATTGTCCATTTGGAAGACCCATTTGCGACCAAGCTTTAACTTCCTGACTGATGTCTTGAGATGTTGCTTCAATATACCCACATCTTTTTCCTTCCTCGTGATGCCATCTATTTTGTGAAGTGCACAAGTCCCTCCTGCAGCAAAGCACCCCCACAACATGATGCTGCCACCCTCCCCCTTTTTCCTTCAAACATAACGATGGTCATTATGGCCAAACTGTTCTATTTTTGTTTCATCAGACCAGAGGACATTTCTCCAAAAAGTATGATCTTCATCCCCATGTGCAATTGCAAACTGTAGTCTGGCTTTTTATGGCGGTTTTTGGAGCAGTGGCTTCTCTTTGCTGAGCGGCCTTTCAGGTTATGTTGATATAGGACTCGTTTTACTATGGATATAGATACTTTTGTACCTGTTTCCTCCAGCATCTTCACAAGTCCTTTGCTGTTGTTCTGGGATTGATTTGCACCTTTCACACCAAAGTACATTCATCTCTAGGAGACAGAATGCGTCTCCTTCCTGAGCGGTATGACGGCTGTGTGGTCTCATGGTGTTTATACTTGCGTACTATTGTTTGTACAGATGAACGTGGTACCTTCAGGCGTTTGGAAATTGCTCCCAAGGATGAACCAGACTTGTGGAGGTCTACAATTGTTTTCTGAGGTCTTGGCTGATTTCTTTTGATTTTGCAATGATGTCATGCAATGAGCCACAGTGTTTGATTTAGGCCTTGAAATACATCCACAGGTACACCTCCTATTGACTCAAATTATGTCAATTAGCCTATCACAAGCTTCTAAAGGCATGACATAATTTTCTGGAATTTTCCAAGCTGTTTAAAGGCACAGTCAACTTAATTTATGTAAACTTCTGACACACTGGAATTGCGGTACAGTGAATTATAAGTGAAATAATCTGTAAACAATTGTTGGAAAAATTACTTGTCATGCACAAGGTAGATGTCCAAACTGACTTGCCAAAACTATAGTTTGTTAACAAGAAATTTGTGGAGTGTATTGAAAAACTAGTTTTAATGACTCCAACCTAAGTGTATGTAAACTTCCGACTTCAAATGTATGTAGCTTGGTTATTACTGTAGCTTTGGTATTTTTTCCGGCAATGAATCATACATTATCTTCCTTAATTATCTGTCAACACCTTAAGCAGGGCTGCCTTTTGACACTAAACTCCAAACTAGATGGTCAAGAAGTTCATTGTTGGGCCTCCCGAGAGGCGCAGCAGTCTAAGGCACTTTATTGCAGTGCCAGAGCCATCATTACAGACCCTGGTTCGATCCAAGGCTGTGTCGCATCCGGCCGTGACTGGGAGACCCATGAGGCGGCACACAATTGGCCCAGCGCTGTCCGGGTTAGGGGAGGGTTTCGCCGGCCTGATGTGCAGCTGGATTCCAGGTTAAGCGTGCAGTGTGTCAAAAAGCAGTGCGCCTTGGTGGGGTCGTGTTTCAGAGGAAGCATGGCATGTTATCGGTTATTTAATCATTTGTAAATGCAATATAAACCCTTTATAAACCCTTGAAAGTGTTACCATGTAAATAGAGCTCATAGAATAGGTATTGGTTTGACATGATTTATCAGTGATTTGTACATAGAGAGAACTTATCTGGTTAATTTGATTATACTTTAGTATTGTAATTGACTATGCTGTCTAGTCTGTTGCCTCAATCCAGGAAATCATCAGATAATCAACAGATAAATCATTTTGCAACAATGTGTTTCCTCGACTATTTTGATAGTTTCATGGATACTTTCACAATCTCTTGGCCACTGTATGAATGTTGGTTTTGTCATCCTTGGTGCAGATAATGTAGTGCACTACAATGCCGCTTGGGGAACAGGTTGGTGCTGCTGAATTCTAATGCTTCCTCTGCTGCTTGAGCTTTCATCTTTTTTTGCAGGATGCTATAGGTGTCTGAACAGTGCAGCAAGGAACTGGGGCTAATAACGGGAGGCTTATTATAGCCCTAGCAACAGGAACGGGATTGGTGGCTGCGCAGGGTGAGCCTATCAGTTATTGGCTGGCAAGGGAGACAGTTCCAAGCACAGAAATTAATCTCATGAAAGCTTCAGTACAGCAGGCTGCAGTAAGACTGCAGTATAGTGTTGGGGGATCGAACAACTTGCCACTTCAGCTTATCAGTCAGTTTGGGGTGCTGTTTCCGTATTGGAATAAACAGATGTGCATGAATAATTGGCGTGTGTGTGTGAAAGAGAAACTACTGTCAGAGAATGGCAAATAGTATTGGCTTATAGCATCCACATGACAGAGAGGTATTGTCATGTAAATTCAATTTAGGTGTTGAGTAAAGAATACTATATTTCACCCATAGGAAGAGAGTACAGTATACGTGGTCTCTATTGTTATAGCCTAGAAGTATGCTTTTATCCATATTGTGATGTTGTAGATGATGATGAGCAAAGCACCTTCTCTCTCTCCGATACCTACAACCATGTTGGAAATTTAATCTCTGACGCAGCATCTTTGACCCAGAACATGAACAGCACATGAGTGTTTCAAATAAGAGCACAGTGTCCCAAATGAGTTTCTCTGTCACACTGTCTATGGTGCACTACACTCCCTAAATGTCTATGAGTAAAATACTGGAGGGGACAGGGAACATTGTAGCACCAAGTAAAATACTGGAGAGGACAGGAAACATTGTAGCACTGAGTAAAATACTGGAGAGAGCAGGAAATACTGTAGCACTGAGTAAAATACTGGAGAGGACAGGACATATTATAGCACTGAGTAAAATACTGGAAAGGACAGGGAATATTGTAGCACTGGGTTCATAGGATGAAGTATGGTGAATGAGCTAGTATGACACTAATAAATAAAATCTATATACTGACAAACTACTAACTTGAATGAGCAACAGATAGCAACGAAGTTTCTTAATAACATCCTCCATTATAATGGTAGTCGATTTGTTGACAAGATTATGTGCCTACAGTCTACATGTTTTCTGTTGTATAGCCATGGTCCCAAGCCTTTACTTGATTCAATGGAAGTTTAATTTAATTTCAGATAAAAGAGAGCATACATGTTACAGTGGTGTTCTGCCTGAACTTACAGACAAGGATCTGAGTGAACAAATTGAAAATAAAATAAATAAACACAAACAAAACATGTACTTAATGAACCATCCCTTCTGATGTGTCCAAAAATCTACACCAAGCAAATGATAGAGTTTAACGTTTCTTTCAGAGGAAAAGCAATCTGAATTGTTAACTCGCCATCTACGTTGACATACAGAGGGAAAAGTAACATACAGGGTTCCAAAGTGGCCTTGTATACCAGAAGGGACTATGTAAATGAATGAAGTACCAGGTTTAATTACATGTGTTAACTGTACTTACTAAATGACATGTGTTAACCGTTCTTAGATTAGCATGGCAAAAATGGAAGGTATAACACCGTCTCTCTGTTGATGGGACTAGATGAATGGCATAAAGTAACACCCTAGGTTTATGAATATACATTTCTAAATCGGACACACCAAGGTGTTTGGGTTTGCCAGGGCAAATAATGGCCAGATAATGTCAAGAGAGCAAAAAATAAATAAATTGCTGAGTTTTGGCCAATTATGATCAAGATTATAAATCTAATAAAATCTAGAACATAGCAGCAAAATGGAAAACAACATCCATTCGGATACATGGTTAGCTCAGAGGATGTGAGATGTACAATGAGTTAAAGAATAAATGGCGTCCCAAATGGCACCCTATTGCCTATAGTGCACTACTTTTGACCAAGACCCCATAGGGCTCGGGTCAAAAGTAGTGCACTATATAGGGAAGAGGGTGCCATTTGGGACAATGTTAAAGTCCTAGATCATTTAGATCTGTTCTTTTGTCCTCGTGGGAATCATTCAGTTGGAACATTCAGCCCTCGGTGGTAAATAATGTTAACAGTGTATGACAAATGACTCTCCCTGTTTGCTTCAACCTGAAGTCCTAATAGCCAGCTATTATTTGACTAGCTTTTGCATTATATTGCATGAGCATAAATGTGCATTCACTGCACTGGAGTCATGCAAGTTTGTGTAGATCTAAAAGCATAAGTGGGTTTTTACTGTGTTATAATTCTCTTTTTCCATATATGGTTATGGAGGATGCCTATGGAGTATGCTGAATCAACTATTTCAAGAATAGCATACTAGCAGCACACAAGAGGTTACAACAAAACACAAACGTTGACTTAGTGACATCACAACAATACACCAGACTGCCATGGAAATGGTGCATTTATAATTGTCATATAGTTTTTTAAAATTAGCATCCTAGTTCTCGTTTCTTGTGCAACTGCTACATAAGGACTCACATTGAAGATATTCGTCACTCAAACAGCTAAAAGGTATAAAAACAAACCAAAAAAAATGTATACTGTCAGAAATATATTGTGGTCCATGTTGTGAATTCATAACAGAAACAGATTCTGAAAACTTCACCATTGTTCAAACTGGTTAATAACATGACAAAATAAGTAATCAAATAGTTCAAAGAACAAAGTATTTGTTTTACAAAGCCATTATTATAATTTAACGTGACAAAGCCATTATTATAATTTAACGTGACAAACACCAGTTGGTAAGATTAAGCAAAATCACTGCTGTTTTTTCCCCTTCCATTAACAAATTAAATACATATTGCATGCCACTATAGCAATGCTCATAACATGTCCATTTTTACGATCAACATTTTGATATAGCAAATAAAAACAAAATATGAATAAGTTATAAATAAGAAATAATCAGACAAAGCCTATGTTTTCTCAATCATATGAATACTTAACACCCACAGTATAAGTTAATAAAGTCAAGCTACTGTATGTTTAAATACTTCACCAGCATGCACAATACTGAATAATGGATATTATTGTAGTAATCATCTTACACTGAAGAAACAGTGTAGTAGGCAAGTGCTTTTAATAAAACACAGAAGTAAACCACAAACTCCGCAGCTGCTTTAACATAATGACTCAGTTTTAAACTGTCTCTGCCTTTAGATAGACTCTATTGGAGGTTAAGCCATGGTTCCAGTATCATATTTAGAGCTGTCAGAGGACAGTCACATTGGATTTAATGCCAAATATACCTAAAACTAGAAGTCATGTGAGAGTAAATTGATAACAGTATTTTATCCTTTACAATAAACATCCAAAATTTTAACAAAACATCTGCATTTGACTTTTTCTAGTTGATTTGGTCAGATTAATACTATTAGCATTTTCTTGGCTGTCCTGCACTCCCTTCAAGAGTGAGTGATATCTTAAAGGACAACTCTGCAACTTTTCAAACCTCATATTCATCATCTCCAGCACTAAACCAATGTCTACATATGTGAAAATGGCACATTTGTATGTTTTGTTGACTTTACTTTTTTTTTAAAGTGTCATTTTAAAAACAGTGATTTTGAATGAAAAAGGAAACTCTTTGATAGTATCACTGATCTTTAATAAGCTTACGTACCGGCCTCACGGCCTTCGTCAGAGCTTTTGTGAGGTTTTTAAAACTAGCACCTTTATGTAGACCTGGCCCCACCCATATCCGTTCCACGCATCGTAAGGGGTTGGAGGCGAAGGAAAGACAAATAAGTGCTACCAAATACGCATTTCATAAATATTCGAATGAAGTGTGTTATTAAGACGTATTAAACACGTCTGTAAAACCACAATGAGGACAGACCTACCGAGCAAGTTTTCATTGATCATTAGGTACAAAAAAAATAGAGCAAGTTTAAAAATAGGGGCATAATTCATGTTAAAATTCACAACAAAAAAGTGATTTTCAAACACAGATTGGCGGTGACGTGGGGAGCAAGAACCCATCTCTGGCTAGAAATTCTGTGATGTCACAGAATCATTTTTTAGGACCTTTCTTCTTATCTTTTTAACCACAGATCATATAAACGCGATGTTTTCACATAAATAGACACTGGTTTGGTGCTGAGATAATGAATATGAGGTTGAAGTGGCTGAGTTGCTTGTACTGGAACCATTGCAAACTATTTGCAAACTTCCCCCCCTTCCTCAAGTGTCTGCATCTATCATGCATAAACCTAACTAAGCAGCTTCCCTTGGTACGACACCAGTCCGTCCCTATGCCAGTGTGAGACTGCCAAACCAATCCAACAACAACCACTTCAGGATTGACTGACATTTCAGTGGTTTTGGCAAATGTCAAAGATAAAATCAAGAAGACGGAGGCCCTTTCAACCATATATATATCTATATATATTAGCCTAAGATGTAACCTCCCCTCACCTTTCTTTTGATTCTTTTCTTTTAACACATGGAAAAATAAAGAAGTGCTGCTGCGGTACGATCATCAGCAAAAGCGCCTGCCAAAGCCCACCGGCCCTTCATTATATATTTTTTCTAAGTGTGGTTTATTAATCTTTGTTGCCCTCCCCTCCTTCATCATCCTGCTGGTCACTTGTCCACAGTGTTAAGTTGTCTCGGAGCAGCTGCATGATGAGAGTTGAGTCTTTGTAGGAGTCCTCGTTCAGGGTGTCCAGCTCAGCAATAGCGTCATCGAAGGCGGTCTTGGCCAGATGACAGGCCTGCTCAGGGGCATTCTGGATCTCGTAGTAAAACACAGAGTAGTTGAGAGCCAAGCCGAGGCGGATGGGGTGGGTGGGCTGCATGTGCTCTTTGCTGATCTCATGGGCCTCGTTGTAAGCCTTCTCTGATGACTCAATGACGGTGGCCCTCTTCTCGCCCGTGGCCACCTCAGCCAGGTAGCGGTAGTAGTCGCCTTTCATCTTCAGGTAAAACACCTTGCTCTCGTGCTGCGTCTCGTTGCAGTTCTTGATCAGGTAGTTATCCAGCAGGTTGAGCACGTCCTGACACACAGTCTCTAGCTCCTTCTCAATCTTCTCTCTGTAGGCCCGAACCATCTCAATCTTTTTCTCATTTCCATCTGAAGAGGTCTTCTGCTCGATGCTAGAGATCACCCTCCAAGAGGAACGACGGGCCCCCACCACATTCTTATAGGCCACAGACAGGAGGTTCCTCTCCTCATTAGATAGCGCCTCATTCAGCTCTGTTACCTGGGGAGGGGACAGAGCAGTGGTCATAAATGCACTGTGTAAGACAGCCAATAACCCCCTAGTTTATGCATTCATGAATGTAAACAGTTATTTTTCAACAATATCACGTACAGAAGGTATGGTTTTACATTAAATCATATCAGAACATGTCACAACCCTATATAGTATCACACCTATCATATCTACTGTACAGTATGATCTGTTAGAATTCAAACTGTATGCACATACAGCACTGCATTGGGAATGAGCAAGATTCAATTCGTTTCCATGGCAATCAGCTCACTTAGGGCACCAGTAGATCAAACTGCCACGTTGACAGCTAATGCTCGCAAGTGGAGAACCAGAATGAAGATAGTGAGAGAGTGGGGGTGGGGGTTGGGACTGGAGAGAGGGCAGAGGGTTGGAGGTAGCTATGTTCCCACAAGGAATCCAGGGGCAGCTGCAGTGTAAGTGTAGACGGTCAGTTGATCATCGCACAGGCAGTTCACGTGTCTCCCTAACCTTCTCCTCTGCTTTAAACTGACCTTTTCACCTGTCTAAAACCCTATGTAATGCTGTCACCCTGGACATGCTTTGAACCTACTACTTGACTCTATACGTACAAGGTGGGAGGTAATGTGTTAGTCCTGGAAATGTCAAATAGTGTACAGTAAAAAGTACAACTGATCAGTAACCTTTGAACTTTTAACGTTGTATATCCTGATGACTTGGTCTAAATGCTACACTTCGTTCTACTAACCAACAAGGTATTTTAGTGTCTGACTTAAAGACATTGCGTAGCAAATTACAATAAGTAACAATAAATATTCTCAATACTTATTATAATGAACCCACACACAAATGTCACATATACAGTATCTTACCTGGGTCATTCTAACAATTCGGTGCCTTTTGAGATGTGTAACTTGGTGGGAAAAAAAGGTTTGATTTCACCTACTTTTAACATTGTCAAAGATCACATGTTTAACATAATAAAATAAACATGTTTTAAAATCTCAAGAGGCTAAATAAAGTCAAATAAAGTAACAGGGTTGACCGTAACACAGCTGACATCTTAAATCAGCCATAAATTCCCTTTTGACAGGGGGAATGGATGTTTGTGTGCAACAGGAAGGGTCAATTGAATGCGAGGTTAAAAAAACTAAATTAAATGTTAAAACATTTCTAGTCAGTCTATGGGTAACACTGTTGACGTGTTACGCTCAACCCACTCAGTTTTCCACCACAAAACACCTGAAAATGGCCAAAAAGAGTAGAACCAGCTCACCTGCTTTTACACTATGATTTGACTATTAGATGTTCAATGTTTATTTTTTATAGTCTATTTAACTCTGCATTATTGGAAAAGGACCCTTAAGTAAGCATTTCACTGTTAGTCTACATATGTTGTCTACGAAGAATGTGACAAACAATATTTGATTTGTTTATTTTGATCACATTTGTTTTAAAGGAATAGGGTAGACCTTAAAATGAAGGGCAGGATGTTGTTTTTACCTTAAAATGAATCAATAATCACATGAAATAAAGAATAATATTCAGAAATTATCTTTTCAAAACAACAAAATAACTAGGGCTTTACAATAACGATGAAATTCTGGGGTTAAGTAGGTTAAAGTCTTCCTGGAAATCACAGACCGTGCACAGAGGGACATGTCACAATGCTGAATCTTTATTCATGTTAAAAATCTGATTCATTGAATTATTCATGTGGTCTATATTAAAGGGCATTTCATTTAATATAACTTGCTTTTAAAATGCAATATTTGCACAACATTTATAATTAAAATATCAAAAGGGATGCAAAAGACACGTTATGGAACAACCCCCATATGTGTGTTGAATCACATTAAGAACAACTGAAAAGACCGGAGACGATCAATAGCACTTCCAATCCACTTCCAGATAACCTTACATTGATAAAACACACGTATTTATAGCCACCTAAATCAATATCTGCAAAAAGAATTAGATTATCTAGATTAGAACTAGAGAGGGAAGATGCCCGACAGCAAAAGGCTACAGAGGAAATGTAGCTTAATGGGTGGCCCATTCTAGCAAAGTGCTCTCTCTCATTGAGAAGCCAACGTTGCTCCTTGCTGGTGACCCTCCCAGCCTGATAGAGGAGCATAAAGAATACGGCTGATAGGTGACATCACAGCCATCGTGTGCATGGATGACAGAATATTTCTTAACAGGCCTTTTTCCTTCCCAGCTTGAAATGCAAGAACATACAATTCACAGCTCAAATGCCATGGCATTACTAAGCAAATGTTAAATGATTAATAGTTAGTCTATCTGATTGAAATGGATCCGTAAGAAACCTAATGGACAGAGAGCGCAAAAGACCACAAGTGATGTTGGAAAAGCCCATCATATGCATTTCTTGTCAGTGAATCATCATTGTACCAAAATGCTGATGTCAGTGAATATAACTGAAGAGAGGCAGCCTACCATACTGATCTGAATACCTAATTGCCAAGCTGAACAATTATTGATGGGCTGGGTAAAAATCTGTCACGACTATCCTGAACACATTATGCTACTGTAAATACATGACATAATAAAGAAATGTCTTCAATGACATTCAACGGCATTCACTGACAAAGCAGCACTGCTTATAGTTGCCTCTTACTGCATTGATGCATTAAGGAACCAATGCAAACATGTATGCAGGATAATATTGTACTGTACAAGGTGAGATCTGAACATAAAAGTATACTTCTCATTGCTTTTTCCTGCCATCAAGAGAACCCTGGCTGCAGTGGCAAGGGATTTCCTATTGGAGTGGGGAACGAGTACACACCACTACACTGCAAAAGGCCCAGTTCTGACTGCATGCACTGACACAGCAGATTGCTTAAAGGG
The DNA here is from genome assembly GCF_018296145.1 of Oncorhynchus tshawytscha. Classification (NCBI taxonomy): domain Eukaryota; kingdom Metazoa; phylum Chordata; class Actinopteri; order Salmoniformes; family Salmonidae; genus Oncorhynchus; species Oncorhynchus tshawytscha. Next base: position 33,982,462 of record NC_056442.1, read on the forward strand.
AAAGGAATCCTACAGGCAGACATCACTAAAATGCTATCGCTTGCAACAAGAAATCTGCAGGGGAAAGATATCTAAATTATGCAGGCGATGAGACAAAGTATTACTAGAAAGTAATAAATGGTTAAGATTTAATTTCATTACAATGATAAAAAGTTGTTGAGTACCGTTTTAATACTAAAGCACTAGGCTAGGCTACATAATGATTGGAGGAGACTGGGCATATAGGTTTAGGGCCTAATGACAATGCATTTTCACAGTGGGAGACCTGTATCAATAAACCAAACAATAACCTAAATTTCATTAAAATTGCTTTAAAGAACACACAGCAAAACCATATCCAGACATACAGTATGTCTAGAGGCTACTGCACACGTTGACATTGACACACAATGTGACATACAGGTGCATTGCAGAATGATAATGTAGCTCAACAACTGAACGCAAAAGGATCAATATCCAATCTGATCATTGACTCACTGCAATATGACAAAATACAGAACAATCTAGAGAGAATTATGCTGCCTCCTACATTTGTTTTGTGTAAAGAGCTGGAAACTGAATACAATGTATGCAGGAATAGATCCTCATCCAGAGAACATCTGTAGCCTATATGAACAGATATACAGTACCAGTCAAAAGTTTGGACACACCTACTTATTTAAGGGGTTTTCTGTATTTTTACTACTTATTGGCTGCTTTTCCTTCACTCCGCAGTCCAACTCATCCCAAGCCATCTCAATTGGGTTGAGGTCAGGTGATTATGGAGGCCAGGTCATCTGATGCGGCACTCCATAACTCTCCTTCTTTCACAGCCTGGAGGTGTGTTTTGGGTCATTGTTCTGTTGAAAAGCAAATGATAGTGGGACTAAGTGCAAACCAGATGGGATGGCATATCGCTGCAGAATGCTGTGGTAGCCATGCTGGTTAAGTGTGCCTTGAATTCTTAATAAATCACCAGCAAAGCACCCCCACACCTACATGCTTCACGGTTGGAACCACACATGCGGAGATCATCCGTTCACCTACTCTGCATCTCACAAAGACACGGCGGTTGGAACCAAAAATCTCAAATTTGGACTCATCAGATCAAAGGACAGATTTCCACCAGTCTAATGTCCATTGCTTGTGTTTATTGGCTCAAGTAAGTCTCTTCTTCTTAGTGATCTCCTTTAGTAGTGGTTTCTTTGCAGCAATTGGACCATGAAGGCCTGATTCACACAGTCTCCTCTGAACAGTTGATGTTGAGATGTGTGTTACGTGAACTCTGTGAAGCATTTATTTGGGCTGAAATTTCTGAGGCTGGTAACTCTAATGAACGTATCCTCTGCAGCAGAGGTAACTCTCCATTCCTGTGGTGGTCCTCATGACAGCCAGTTTCATCATACCGCTTGATGGTTTTTGCGACTGCACTTGAAGAAACTTTCAAAGCTCTTGAAATATTCCGGATTGACTGACCTTCATTTCTTAAAGTAATGGACTGTCGTTTCTCTTTGCTTATTTGAGCTGTTCCTGCCTTAATATGGACTTGGTCTTTTAGCAAATATTCTGTATACCACCCCTACCTTGTCACAACACAACTGATTGGTTCAAACACATTAAGAAGGAAAGAAATTCCACAAATGACCTTTTAACAAGGCACACCTGTTTATTGAAATGTATTCCAAGTGACTACCTCATGAAGCTGGTTGAGAGAATGCCAAGAGTGTGCAAAGCTGTCATCAAGGCAAAGGGTGGCTACTTTGAATAATCTCAAATATATGCATTTGTTTAACACTTTTTTGGTTACTACATGATTCCATGTAGAAAATAGTAAAAATAAAGAAAAACCCTGGAATGAGTAGGTGTGTCCAAAATTTTGACTGGTACTGTATGTATGTATGTATGCATGTATGTATGCATGCATGCATGTATATGAATCAATAGAGGACACATTTAATTTACAAAAATGTATTTAAAATATGACTATTATTAGTAGGCTATTATTTAATTAAATCTAGATATTACAGGAAGAATCTATCAATATTTGAGCAACCTCACGTGGCAATATCCTAAAGACCAAATTCTAAACGATCTGATGTAATAAATCACATAGGGATATTAAATCCCACTGGGCATACACTGGTTGAATCAAAGTTGTTTCTACGTAATTTCTATGAAATTATGTTAAAACCAACGTGAAATAGACGTTGAATCGACGTCTGTGCCCAGTGGCATAGAACATTTATCAAATGTTGTAATGTGAGGGACACGTTTGACAGAGAAATCGATGTTCTTTGGTGCCTCCGAATACATTTCGTGGTAATATTACTCCACTGTATTTCTTTTAAAGGCACGAGACAGGCACCGCCCAAGCACTGCCCAAGGAGCATTCGATAGCAAATATTGATTGCCTTTCTTGAATGTTTGAGCTCCAGATTTTGGCTATTTTATTCGTTATAAATAAACAGAGATCGAGCCCTATGAAACAGACGTGATATTCTGAATGGTCTAGGCTAGTATTTGGTGCATCTCTATACACATTACATCCATGAAAAATCTCCAGGAATGCAATCAAATATCTAAATAGAGAATTCATATTTATTAGAATTACATTGAGAGAATTCAATGTTTCATTGAACACCATATCACATACCTTATTCATACAGCCATTCACATGCAATGATTTGAGGAGAGACTTACCGATTTCATGGCAGCTGCCATATCATCATACCTTTCAGCCTGTTCAGCCAGCCTGGCTTTCTGCACCAGCTGCTCGCGATCAACCATTTTAATATTTGGTTAGTGTGAACGTTATACTATAGGTTTTGGGATGAAATTATATGTGTACTACTCGCAATGCTGTGAAACTCTATGTGAACCTAGGCTGCAGCTGTTCGGCGCAGTCTGTGCTAGTGCCGACGGGACACCCTCTCTCGTTCCTCACACTTTCCCCGGACTGCGTCATCACTCAGAAAGGTGGGTGTCTTGCTACTGATGAAACAGTCCTTATATGGGAATCCAGAGGTCCTGCATATGTGGGATGAGAGCGAATCAGATTTCCTGTTTCATTCCCACTAGGCAAGCAATGGCTATGTGGGAAAATGAGTCCAATATGTATCCTTAGTGACTCTAAACCTAACCCTTACCCTAACCCATAACCCTAAACCTAACCTTAACTTCATGTCCACACCCCAGCTCAACCTTACCTCTACCTGACACCTGTCACTGAACTAACCAATCACAGTTACCAACGCAAAGGGTGACCTCTCCTGGCAAGATAAGCTTAATACAACTATTTATCATATGCTAGTGCCACAACTTGATTGTGCTGCCTGTTTCCTCTGATAAAATCAGATTCTATCCTTGCAACCCAACTGGAAGTCTTGCCAAACATTTTTGAAAGGTCAGATATCCTTATTCATATTCAATGGGTATTGGAAGTCCCAAATGGGACCTATTTCCCTATATAGTGGTCCGTTTTGGACACCAAGTAGTGCACTATATCACACACAATGTCAGTGCATTAAAATCAAGTTTATGCAGGGAGATGGAGTGATGGAGAAGGGACCTCCTGTTTTCTGTACATTTAGTCCAGTAGCACCAATCCAATGAGTCATTCAGAACCCCCTCTGCTGATACAGCATGGTATTACATCATGACTCAGTGCAAAGGATGGATGAATCATCACAGCCTGTGCTAACTCATTGCATTTGAGAATCACTAAGGGGTGAATCCTAACTTCCCATTGACATTAATGCATGACTAAGTGAAAAATTCAACCTAAGTGGAAGTTTAGTATTCACCCCCAAACATTATGCATTTTGACTTTTTTGACATCGTTTCAGAGCACTGTAGGTGCAGGTAGTATGTGTTTGTCAGTCACACAAGTCTCAATATTAGCTGGAAAGCAGTCCTGCTTTCTTCTTAGTGATAGGAGCATGAAAAAGGTATGAGCATGGATCAGAAAACCAGTCAGTATCTGGTGTGACCACCATATGCCTCCTGCCTCTCCTTCGCATAGCGTTGATCAGGCAGTTGATTGTGGCCTGTGGAATGTTGTCCCACTCCTCTTCAATGGCTGTGAAAAGTTTCTGGGGAGAATGGCGAACATGCATTCTGCAGAATTAGCATAATAAAATAATCCCCATAAAAACATGTGTGTTTAAGATAGACATATCTGTTTATTTGCATGGGCTTTATATATGACCCCTCTAAGGTATCCCCTTTCCATTTTCTTTCCCTTCTATGGGCTAATAGCAGTAAAGCTAAATTCAATGTTTCATCAAATCATTTTTGTCTCTATCTTTTTTTTATACTTAAAGGGATCCTAAAACTCAAAATCAAATACACGCAACAAAAACATAAATGCAACATGAAACAATTAAAATGATTTCAGTGAGTTACAGTTACAGTTCATATAAGGAAATCAGTCAATTGAATGGAATTCATTAGGCCCTAATCCATAGATTTCACATGACTGGGAATACAGATATGCATCTGTTGGTTACAGATACCTTAAAAAAGGTAGGAGTGGGCCTCCCGGGTGGCGCAGTAGTTAAGGGTGCTGTACTGCAGCGCCTGCTGTGCCATCAGAGACTCTGGGTTCGCACCCAGGCTCTGTCGTAACCGGCCACGACCGGGAGGTCCGTGGGGCGATGCACAATTGGCCGGGCATCGCCTTGTTATGACTTGAGTGAGGACCCAAAAGCGGTTTAACAAAAACAGAGTCCTTTAATGTAAAAAACACAGGGAAGACATAGATCCTCTTCAGATGTAGAAAAATGGCAAAATAGACAACCCTCAGAGAGGGCGACAAATGAAACAGAAAGTCCTTCTGATATTTACAAAAGAGTCCCCTTCTTAGCAGCAGAGGAGAATAGCTGGGTTGCGGCGACAGACTGCTGGTCTCTCTGGGTAGGCGCGGGTCGTAGCGGACAGAGGTACCTGATAACACGTAGCATCAGAAGAACAGGCAGATTCCGACAGGATGGGACAAGGGTGAAGCAAACAAGACGATAGTTTGGTTCTGGCATGAGAAACTCAAACGAGAATCTGACAAAGAAAGAAGCAGGAACAGAGAGAGAAATAGAGACCTAATCAGAGGGAAAAAGGGAACAGGTGGGAAAAGAGTGAACGAGGTAGTTAGAGAAGATGAGGAACAGCTGGGGGAAGGAGAGGAAGAGAAGGTAACCTAATACGACCAGCAGAGGGAAGTGAAGAGAAAGAACAGGAAAAAGACATAATATGACAATACATGACAGTACCCCCCCACTCACCGAGCGCCTCCTGGCGCACTCGAGGAGGAAACCTGGCGGCAACGGAGGAAATCATCGATGAGCGAACGGTCCAGCATGTCCCGAGAGGGAACCCAACTCCTTTCCTCAGGACCGTACCCCTCCCAATCTACTAGGTACTGATGACCACGGCCCCGAGGACGCATGTCCAAAATCTTACGGACCCTGTAGATAGGTGCGCCCTCGACAAGGATGGGGGGAAGACGAGCGGGGGCGCGAAGAACGGGCTTAACACAGGAGACATGGAAGACCGGGTGGACGCGACGAAGATATCGCGGGAGAAGAAGTCGCACTGCGACAGGATTAATGATCTGAGAAATACGGAACGGACCAATGAACCGCGGGGTCAACTTGCGAGAAGCTGTCTTAAGGGGAAGGTTTTGAGTGGAGAGCCATACTCTCTGACCACGACAATATCTAGGACTCTTAGTTCTACGCTTATTAGCGGCTCTCACAGTCTGCGCCCTATAACGGCAAAGTGCAGACCTGACCCTCTTCCAGGTGCGCTCACAACGTTGGACAAAAGCCTGAGCGGAGGGGACGCAGGACTCGGCGAGCTGAGACGAGAACAGCGGAGGCTGGTACCCGAGGCTACTCTGAAAAGGAGATAGACCGGTTGCAGACGAAGGAAGCGAGTTGTGGGCGTATTCTGCCCAGGGAGCTGTTCTGACCAAGACGCAGGGTTACGAAAAGAAAGACTGCGTAAGATGCGACCAATAGTCTGATTGGCCCGTTCTGCTTGACCGTTAGACTGAGGGTGAAAGCCGGAAGAGAGACTGACGGAAGCTCCAATCAAACGGCAAAACTCCCTCCAAAATTGAGACGTGAATTGCGGACCCCTGTCCGAAACGACGTCTGACGGAAGGCCATGAATTCTGAAAACATTCTGATGATGATTTGTGCCGTTTCTTTAGCAGAAGGGAGCTTAGCGAGGGGAATAAAATGAGCCGCCTTAGAGAACCTATCGACAACCGTAAGAATAACAGTCTTCCCGCTGACGAAGGCAGTCCGGTGATAAAATCTAAGGCGATGTGAGACCACGGTCGAGAGGGAATGGGAAGCGGTCTGAGACGGCCGGCAGGAGGGGAGTTACCGGACTTAGTCTGCGCGCAGACCGAACAAGCAGCCACAAAACGACGCGTGTCAAGCTCCCGAGTGGGCCACCAAAACCGCTGGCGAATGGAAGCAAGCGTACCCCGAACGCCGGGGTGGCCGGCTAACTTGGCAGAGTGAGCCCACTGAAGAACGGCCAGACGAGTAGGAACGGGAACGAAAAGAAGGTTCCTAGGACAAGCGCGCGGCGACGGAGTGTGAGTGAGTGCTTGCTTTACCTGCCTCTCAATTCCCCAGACAGTCAACCCGACAACACGCCCCTCAGGGAGAATCCCCTCGGGGTCGGTGGAGACTACTGAAGAACTGAAGAGACGAGATAAAGCATCAGGCTTGGTGTTCTTAGAGCCCGGACGATAAGAAATTACGAACTCGAAACGAGCGAAAAACAGCGCCCAACGAGCCTGACGCGCATTAAGTCGTTTGGCAGAACGGATGTACTCAAGGTTCCTATGGTCAGTCCAAACGACAAAAGGAACGGTCGCCCCCTCCAACCACTGTCGCCATTCGCCTAGGGCTAAGCGGATGGCGAGCAGTTCGCGGTTTCCCACATCATAGTTACGTTCCGACGGCGACAGGCGATGAGAAAAATACGCGCAAGGGTGGACCTTGTCGTCAGAGAGGGAGCGCTGAGAAAGAATGGCTCCCACGCCCACCTCTGACGCGTCAACCTCGACAACGAACTGTCTAGAGACGTCAGGTGTAACAAGGATAGGTGCGGATGTAAAGCGATTCTTGAGAAGATCAAAAGCTCCCTGGGCGGAATCGGACCACTTAAAGCACGTCTTGACAGAAGTAAGGGCTGTGAGGGGAGCTGCCACCTGACCGAAATTACGGATGAAACGACGATAGAAATTCGCGAAGCCGAGAAAGCGCTGCAGCTCGACGCGTGACTTAGGAACCGGCCAATCAATGACAGCTTGGACCTTAGCGGGATCCATCTTAATGCCTTCAGCGGAAATAACAGAACCGAGAAATGTGACGGAGGAGGCATGAAAAGTGCACTTCTCAGCCTTCACATAAAGACAATTCTCTAAAAGGCGCTGGAGGACACGTCGAACGTGCTGAACATGAATCTGGAGTGACGGTGAAAAAATCAGGATATCGTCAAGGTAGACGAAAACAAAGATGTTCAGCATGTCTCTCAGGACGTCATTTACTAATGCCTGAAAGACAGCTGGAGCGTTTGCAAGGCCGAAAGGAAGAACCCGGTATTCAAAGTGCCCTAACGGAGTGTTAAACGCTGTTTTCCACTCGTCCCCCTCCCTGACGCGCACGAGATGGTAAGCGTTATGAAGGTCCAACTTAGTGAAAAACCTGGCTCCTTGCAGGATCTCGAAGGCTGAAGACATAAGAGGAAGCGGATAACGATTCTTAACTGTTATGTCATTCAGCCCTCGATAATCTATGCAGGGGCGCAGGGACCCGTCCTTCTTCTTAACAAAAAAAAACCCCGCTCCGGCGGGAGAGGAGGAGGGGACTATGGTACCGGCGTCGAGAGCTACAGACAAATAATCTTCGAGAGCCTTACGTTCGGGAGCCGACAGAGAGTATAGTCTACCCCGGGGGGGGGGTGGTTCCTGGAAGGAGATCAATACTACAATCATACGACCGGTGCGGAGGAAGAGAGGTGGCCCTGGACCGACTGAACACCGTGCGCAGATCGTGATATTCCTCCGGCACCCTCGTCAAATCACCAGGCTCCTCCTGTGAAGAAGAGACAGAGGAAACAGGAGGGATAGCAGACATTAAACATTTCACATGACAAGAGACGTTCCAGGAGAGGATAGAATTACTAGACCAATTAATAGAAGGATTATGACAAACTAGCCAGGGATGACCCAAAACAACAGGTGTAAAAGGTGAACGAAAAATTAAAAAAGAAATGGTTTCGCTATGATTACCAGAGACAGTGAGGGTTAAAGGTAGCGTTTCACGCTGAATCCCGGGGAGAGGACTCCCATCCAGAGCGAACAAGGCCGTGGGCTCCTTTAAGTTAAGCCCCCCCCCTACTTTTTCGGAAATTCTGTTAAAAATCGCGCAACATTTTGGCGTCCTGCTACTCAGGCCAGGAATATAGTATATGCATATGATTAGTATGTGTGGATAGAAAACACTCAGACGTTTCCAAAACTGTTTAAATCACGGCTGTGACTATAACAGAACGTCTGTTTCATCGAAAAGCGCAGGAAAAAAATGAACCGTATTAAATGAGGCCGAGCTTACAGTACCTACAGCTTCCACAGGATGTATAGAGTCTCCTCATTTGATTCTGATTTGATTCTTGGTAGATCCGACCAAAGGGAACCGATTCAGCTCCGACCACCAACCTGAGGCATTGTCTCTGTGTTTTTCCGGACATTTTTCCACACGACCAACTATCGAATTTACATCGCCTCCTGATGATTTTTATAGCTTATTAACGTGTAGTAATACCTAAAGTTGCATTAGAAAGGTATTTCGAAGTGTTTTGTGAAAGTTTATCGTCGACTTTTTAACTTTTAAAAAATGACGTTACGTTATGAAAGCTATTTTTTCCGTTTATCACACAGTCTTCATAGATCGATATCTAGGCTATATATGGACCGATTTAATCCAAAAAAAGACCCAGTATTGATTATGGGACATCAAGGTGTGCCAAGAAAGAAGATGGTCAAACTAATTAATTTATATTTTATTGTGCGGTTTGTGACAGCGCCGACTATGCTAATTCTTTTGTTTACATCCCCTACGGGTCTTTTGGGGTGTTGCATGCTATCAGATAATAGCTTCTCATGCTTTCGCCGAAAAGCATTTTAAAAATCTGACTCGGTGGCTAGATTCACAACGACTGTAGCTTTATTTCAATACCAAGCATGTGTATTTTAATGAACGTTTGCGTTTTAACTAATACTATTAGCGTGTAGCGTAGCGCATTTGCATTTCCAGAGCTCTAGGTGGGACGTCTGCGTCTCAGGTAGGATCAAGATTAACTGTCTGAGAGGAATGTCATGTTCCCGAGCCCAGGTCTCGTCCATAAAGCAGCCCTCCGCCCCAGAGTCTATCAAGGCGCTGCAGGAAGCTGACGAACCGGTCCAGCGTAGATGGGCCGACAAGGTAGTGCAGGATCTTGAAGGAGAGACCAGAGTAGTAGCGCTCACCAGTAGCCCTCCTCTTACTGATGAGCTCTGGCTTTTACTGGACATGAAGTGACAAAATGACCAGCGGAACCGCAATAGAGACAGAGGCAGTTGGTGATTCTGTTCCCTCTCCTTAGTCGAGATGCGGATACCCCCAGCTGCATAGGCTCAGCACCCGAGCCGAGTGGAGGAAGATGGTAGTGATGCGCTGGGGGCATTCGGAGTCAGAGCTCTTTCCCGAGCTCGGTGACGAAGATCAACCCGTCGCTCTATGCAAAAGCAGAGTTCAATCAAGGAATCCACGCAGGGAACCCCGGGAGAGAATCTCATCCTTTCTTCAGACCCTCCAGAAAAAGCGAGCAAAGCAACCGTTCCAGTCACTGGAGGCAGCAAGAGTGACAAACTCAATAGAGTAATCTGTTATGGATCGATTACCTTGACAAAAGCCAGGACCCTGGAAGCTTCCTTCCCAAAAACAGAACGATCAAAAACCCGTATCATCTCCTCCTTAAAGTCCTGATACTGGTTAGGCAGCCCTCGCCTCCCAGATAGAGGTACCTGACTAACACGAGCCCGTCAGAAGAACAGGAGATTCCGACAGGATGGGACAAGAGCTGTGCTCCTGGACGTAAGTGTTGGGCTGGAGAGAAAACACAATATCACACTGGGTGAGGAACGAGCGGCATTCAGTGGCCTCCCCAGAGTAACACGGCGGGTTATTGATTCTGGGCTCCGGAGATTCGGAAGCCCTGCAAGTGGCCGGTGGATCGAGGCGGAGATGGTGAACCTGTCTTGTGAGGGGGAAGGAGAGGAAGAGAAGGTAACCTAATACGACCAGCAGAGGGAAACGGAGTGAAGAGAAAGAACAGGAACAAGACATAATATGACAATACATGACACCTACATCTGTACACATTATTTAACATGGTGACATGGTGCTGCTAGTGATAGAAAACATTAAGAGACAGAATACAGGCGGTGGAGTTTGCACAAAGTTTACGTACTACAATATATTGAATTAGGTAGACTGAGCATAGAGCTAAAGGCTATAACCACGGGGAAGAAACTGTTCAGATTGGGCTCTATAACATCCAATCACTTAGGTTTACAGCAGCTGACAGTTGCAACTCCATTGCTAATAACTCAAACTTCCTTTTTCAGATAAAGACATCATCTCTGTACAGATGTAGGATCTGAATTTGATCACCCTGTTGCAGGAAAACTAAAACTTGCAGTGTGTTTGATGTTTTAAAAGGCTTCTGAAGTTTGTCATTTCCACTTTCCACTTTAAAATGTTAATTATAATCCACATAATTTTTCTGCTTCAGTAAACTGTCTCAAATT